>NW_025336259.1:2287623-2376378 GCF_004798865.1 Varanus komodoensis
ATAATAATAATAATAATAATAATAATAATAATAATAATAATAAATGCATAGGACTGGACCTTAAAGCATTTTCAAACAACTGCGAGTAAAGGTATGATCAATGCACAAGGAAGTCATCTTCTTCTAGAAGAACCTCACAGAGCATCACTGGAAAGAGCATGATCTTTGCAAATCGTCTGGAATAAGTTGTAAATTGTAATGTGTACATTTGAAAATAGCCCAGCATTGTGCTGCAAGCTGTCCAGGGAGCCTAATGACTGGGCAGCATAGAAATCGAATAAATAAATACATAAGTTGATGTGGAACTGATGATTAAATACAGATGCAAGAAGGGTGCAACTCAATTCGCCGAGAGTTGTCATGGCAATTTAGAAGAAATGGAACCCGGGACAAGTTAGCCACAAGCCGACAGAGGATGTGGAGGAGTCTCTTTTCTTCAGCCGGCATGAAATGGAGCGCTTAGCGTACTCGACACTGCGACCCAGCATTTGTTCTTCACCGTGAAATTCTTAAAGCTCCCAAGACACTTTTTACCATCAAAGGCAACAATAAAAGATGCCATAAACAGGGAAGCAAAAGCTTCCGAAGATTTGCTTGTGTCCTTCAGGGTCTTCCTATGTGGCCCAGATCCAACACAAGGACATGCAGGAAGGAGAAGACAAGCTGGATGGCTATAAAAGGAGATTTCGTTAGGCAAAACCCATGAAGGATGACCCAGTGGGCATTGGCTCAAAGGTTTCATACTGCCGGTTGCCAGGGCGCATAAGTGGGAGAGGACTCGTGCTGATGTCCTGCTTGTGACATCGTCCTGGCCACTGTTTGGAAACGGGAAGCCAAACCAGAGAGGCCTTGGGCCTGACTGGATTGTTGTGAGCCGCCCCGAGGCTTCGGCGAATGGGGCGGCATAGCAGCTCGCTAAATAAATAAATAAAATCCATCAGAACTTCAGCTACAATCTTAAGTATTAAACAGAGTCATCATTTTCCCAAGGTGTCTTGGAACCCGTAACAAGCAGGCATGTGAACTTTTCCAACCCTTTGGGGTGTTTGTACTCAAGGCATTTGTCATGTACTCATCATTCCCCACTTCTGTGCCTAAGAAGCACTTTCAGCAAGGCTGGTTGGCTGGCTGGCTGGCAGGCCTGCCTGCCTGCCTGCCTGCCTGCCTTCCTTCCTTCTTTTTTCAGAGCAGAATTTAATTGGGAAAGCAAAAGAGCATTTTTCACTTATGTGTGTGTGCTATTGCACTATGCCACAGTGCCCCCTAGAGGTCATGTGGTGGAAAAGAAGGAAAATAAATGCTCTCAGATCGCAGCCCAGGATCAAAACAAGAACTCGGTACAGCAGGTTGACAGCCTCAAGTAGAAAAACTCTTGGAGCTTGTCAGAGGTCTTGGAAGAGAAATGCTCTGAGAGACATTGCCAGATCCACCACCTTGAAGCTGCCTTTCCTCACCTCCCACTTCCCTGGCATCATCTATTCCTTCCTTTTATTCACCACTCCTTTTATGACCTCATCAGAAGTAGGAGTATCCATTCCTCCAATGCATAGGCACAAATCAAGTTTATTATTTATTTGGAATATTTCTATACTGCTAAGTGTTTTCCATTCCTAAACAGTTTACATATACAAATATTAACATCACATTTGAAATAATACAGTTAAAATCACATTGCAATGTGATTTTAATTTTTTTCATTTTTAAAAATGCCAATTATAGTATAGAACAGTGCAGAAGCAGTTCATTGGGGTGGGGTGGTTAATTTAATTACAAATCAGGGAAATCCTAAATGAACCAGCACCCTTCAGAAGGCATTTGAAAGATGCTTCATTTTCTGCCTCCTGCAGGGCTCAGGGGAGATGTTTTCTCCACAGAGTGGGTGCCACCACCAAGAAGACACTGTCCTGCAATGTTCCAATAATTTTGGAATGACCACCAAGGCTTCCCCTGCTTATCTGAAAGAGTCAGTTGCTGCATATATAAGGGAAGGCAGTTAGACACCCAAATTGTTTACGGTTTTATATGGCAGCACCATCAACATTAAGAAAACTAAGATCATGGCATCTGGTACTCTCACTTCCTGGCAAATAGATGAGGAAGAAATGGAGGTAGTGACAGATTTTATTTTCCTGGGCTCCAAGATCACCACAGACGGGGACTGCAGCCAAGAAATTAAAAGACGCTTGCTCCTGGGGAGGAAAGCTATGGCAAATCTAGACAGCATACTAAAAAGCAGAGACATCACCCTGCCAACAAAAGTGCGTATAGTCAAGGCTGTGGTTTTCCCAGTTGCAATGTATGGCTGTGAAAGCTGGACCATAAGGAAGGCTGAGCGCCGAAGGATCGAGGCCTTTGAACTGTGGTGCTGGAGGAGACTCCTGCGAGTCCCTTGGACCGCAAGGCGATCAAACCGGTCAGTCCTAGAGGAGATCAGCCCCGACTGCTCTTTAGAAGGCCAGATCCTGAAGATGGAACTCAAATACTTTGGCCACCTAATGAGAAGGAAGGACTCCCTGGAGAAGAAACTGATGCTAGTTGCCAATTGATGGCAAAAGAAGGAGGGCACAGCAGAGAATGAGGTGGCTGGATGGGGTCACTGGGGCGGTGGGTGTCAGCTTGGGTGGACTCCAGGGATGGTGGAGGGCAGGAAGGCCTGGAGGAGTGTGGTCCATGGGGTCGCGATGGGTCGGACACGACTTCGCGACTAACAACCACCACCATAACCTTGAGCTTGGCTCAGCAACTAATAAGCAAGCAGTGCAGCTATTTTAATACAGAAGGAAACTGTGCACAGCTCAGGAATGCTGGATTTTGGAATACTGAGGTCTGGGCTGTAGCGCTGTGAGGGTTTGGGTTGTTCACTGTTGGTATAACAGAAGAAAGAGTCTGCCAAACAGCCTGTCATATGCAAAACATGACATTTGTTTATTAATGAAAAGTTTCCCCTGAAATGGAGCATTTTCAGCACGGAAGTAGCAAGGAACATTCCTTAACTATGGGTCATACTTCTTCTGAAATCCCATTTTCTTCTTTAACGTAAGAAAGCAATCTCTCTCTCTCCGCATTTCCAATACTGAAATGTTCCTGTTGGTTAAAGCATGATGGGTTTTTTAGTCTTTTATGTAATTAACCTCCATTCATGCAACCGGACAATCACAAAGCAAGAAAACTGAAGGAAGGAAGTGGGGTGGGAGGGAGAGAAAGTTGAAGTTGTTCAGTAGGGCTGGCCTTGCTTCTAGTGTAAGATGAAGTGTCCACCTCAGACACCAAATCTTGTTGATCTGAATGCCAGTGCGGGGCCCACTTGGGCTGGGACTCCGCTCTTTCATTTGGAGCCGCAGGCTGTAAGGGTCTCCGTTGCATGAGGACCCTCCCCCAGTGATCCACCTTTCGGCCCACAGGTCCTTCAGCCCTTGCTGCCCCACATCTTTCTGCCTAAATTTTTCATCTGAAATCAAGAGGGCGAACGGCACCCTTGGTTGCATAGCCAGCAGTGTGGCTTCCAGATCCAGAGAGGTGCTGCTGCCACTCTACACAACTCTGGTGCGCCCGCAACTGGAGTATTGTGCTCAGTTTTGGGCCCCTCGTTACAGGAAGGATATAGCCAGGTTGGAGTCAGTGCAGCGTCGGGCCACAAGGGTGATGGCTGGTTTGCAGGGGATGGGGTAAGGAGGCGAGACTGAGGGAACTGGGTCTCTTCAGCCTGGAGAAGAGGAGACTCAGAGGGGATCTGTTGGCAACATACAGGTACGTGAGGGGGAGTCACACAGAGGTGGGTAGAGACCTGTTCTCCCCTGCAGAGGAAGGCAGGACGCACTCCAATGGAGCAAAGCTCAGGGAACCAAGGCTCCATTTGGATGCCAGGAAGCACTTCCTGACGGTTAGGACCCCGAGGGTGTGGAATGGGCTTCCACGGGAGGTCGTGGAGGCCCCAACAGTGAGGGTGTTCAAGGACAGGCTGGACATGCACATGGTGGGCATGTTGTGAGCAGAGCCGGCTGGAGCAGGGGGTCAGACTAGATGGCCCAGGAGGACCCTTCTGTTTCTATGTTTCTACATGGAAACTAGCATGTGCAGAATGGGGCATTGTGTTTGCATGTCCCATGGATCTGAGTCCCGGATCTTCACAGCACCTAGTCCTGCTCCTGAGCAGGGTGCTAAAGGATGGCTTTGTGCCCCTATCAGCCATCCAGAGAGCCCAGTGAATCCAACATCAGCTCCAGCCACAATCCTCTCTAAACATCTTCTGCCATTCATTATTTGTGAAAACTGCAGCAGCAAACGGCTAAGAGACAGACGGCTGTGGATCCTCCGTCGGGCGGGTGAAACTTGGCAACCAGAAGTGTGTACGCAGCAAATACTTTCCAAAATGTTTCCTCCTCGCCTGGCTTAGCCTTATGTAATCTCGGTCCACCCATCTGGGCTCCTTGTGCTCTTCTTGCTTTGGCGGGAGGATGCGAAGGGAAGTTGCAATGACTCACTCTGAGAATTTTTATTGCTAGATCCCCTTCCTGCTTGTAGCTGGAGTTTGAATTGCATATTTCGTATTGTTTGTCCAAACCATTGACCTAAATAGAAGACAACTAGCTTGCTTCGAGTTGAAGAGGACTGAGGCACACTTCTATGGCGTGCGCATGGTCACCCTAGGTAACATTCTTCTGATCTAAGCATCAGTTAGAGTTTGCGGACATGCACACCAGCTTTCTAGGTTCTTGCCTGCAAAATCCCGGGCCATGGGAAATTGAAAGTCGCTGATGACAGAACGAGAACCCAGTGTGACCTACATACCATGGAGGCAAGCAGCAAGGACCAAGTTCACACCTAAGGACAACCCATAGATAGGTTGAGCATGGGTTGCTGTTGAATCGTGGGTTATCATTGTGCATGAACCCGACATTACAGTTGAACGATGGGCTGTTAACCATGAAAGACTCAGAATTCACAACCTAACAGCAAAACATGGATTCACTTCTTGGGCTGTTTGTGATTAACAAACCATAGTTCCACTGTAATGCAGCATCCCTGTGTAACAACAACCCACAATTCAAGAATTACCCACAGTTCAGCAGCTATGCACACCCTGCACGTACTTTCATTACACGTGAACCAGACCAAAGTCTTACTCTGTCACTGTGGTTCTGGACTGTCATGGTTGTTAGTTTTACCCAAGTTAAAGGCCAAACTACACAACCCATGAGAGATCTGTAACTGCATCTACCAACATAATTTCCTCCATGAGTGGAGCTGGCTGAAACCAGGGGTCAGACTAGATGGCCCGGGAGACCCCTTCTGACTCGCTCTGTTCCTATGTTGTGAGGAGGCTGATTGGATCAGGGCCATGGTATGGGGAGGAAGATGGAACCTAGCATCCCCCAATCCCACTTCCCTCCAGATATGCTTGGTTACAACACCCAGCATTTGCAAGGAGAAGGCTGATCCAACAGTTCTCACAATCCCCATCCTAGAACTGTCTGCAGCGAAAGAAACGCAGGTTCAGTGCAGAATGGAAGGAGCTGTTCCGGGTGCATGTGGCAAGGTCTCATCAGACGGGGAGCAGGAGGGGCCACCGGAACCAGCACCCCGCACTTCGAGATGGGAGAAGCAGAGGGGCTTGTTCCAAGGCCATCCTCTCCAGGTGCTCCAGAGGAACCTGAGAATAGGCAGAATCTGCAGCGGCCAGAGGAGGGCATGGAACAGCAGTCCCAGGAGCTGGAGGAGCTCGGCACAGCTCCTGATCCCACGACGCAGAATCGGGAGAGAAGGGCTAACCGACTCGCAGGGCAGTGGGCAGAGAAGAGGCTTGCCCGCCTCCATCCAAAAGGGCCCTTCCAGAGGGAGGGGGCCCAGGGGTACACAAAACGAGAGTAGACTGGGTTCAATGAACCACCCTGTGCATGCTCAGAGACTCCTTCTGTGGCGAGTGTGCTTACTGGAAGTACTTTGGTAAATAAAGAGCTTTTGCAAAGGGACAGTCTCTGGCCTTGAGGTGCAAAGGGGGAAGCCTTGGTCCAGACAGGTGCCGTGTAGTCGCCGAGACAGCCATTTGAGAAATGGCAGATCACAGGAAGGCTACCAGTCTCGGTGCAGCCACTGCTGATTTCAGTGGGGAACAATTATGCATTCGCCTGGCTCTCTTCCTTCTCTGCCGACATAAGTGGGGCTTGACATGTTTAACTTGGAGCTGATCATGTGCTGCAGCTTTCGCAGCGACCGCTGGTGCGAACACCTGCTTAACAACCAACGCTCAAGGGTTGAATCTGTGTTGAGTTTGTGTTGAATTGTAGGTTGAGCTGAAGGTTGGAACATGTTCATTGTGTTGTCTGAACCAAGCTGAGATAACAAACCATGGTGAACAGCCCACAGTTCAGGAACCAACAATAAACCATGGGTTCTCTTCATGGCTAAGGAGCCATGGTTTGTTGACACGGATGGGTTCAGACAACATGATAGCTTGTTTCAACCACAAGGCCATTCTGTGGGTTATCATGTAGGCTGAACCTAATCAGTACCATTGCTCTCCTTTCTCAAAAAGAGCCCTTGAACTGGGAGGCATCCCACTGAAAAGAAGACTCGTTCCCCCTTTTTTCTGCACCAGTGTGTGAGACGGTGTGACCAGAAGTGATGATGTGGGGCTGATTACAGGTACAGGGTCTGAAAAGTGCACTTAAACCATGGCAGACAGAGATGGAATCGGGCTCAAGAAGGCTCGGTGCACAAGCAAATCAATGAATTTCAGTAGAAAGGAACTAAAATGATGCATTGATTAATTGCGCTTGCATTGCTGAACTGCTTCATTTGCATCCTAATGCACTCAAATGAACAGTGCAATGTGGAACCAGCTGGACTGAATTCTCCAAGCAAAAATTAGGTACAGAGAGACCGTTATCTAAATCTACATCCACCCCTGAACTGTCTGCCTTGCACGGTCTGGGTCACTGGATGGGCTCCCCATTGTCCTTGGGCTTGCCATTCCCCTCCCCCCCCCCACTCCCCCCACCCCAGCCAAGCCTTCTACCTGCCTCCCTTCCAGCCCCCTCCCATTTTACACTGGTCTCCCCTCCTATGATGGATGCTGGGAGTTTTTCCCCATTTCTCATGGAAGAAGCCCTGCAGGCTTGATGAAACGGGTGGCGGAGGAGAGGCGTGGGATTCATCTATGAGGATCGTTGAGAGCATGTACGGTGTGCTTTCATATGGCGGGGAGAGTGTTGGATCTGGGATCGAGTCCCCCTCTGGCCATGAAGCTCCCTGGGTGACTCTGGGCCAGTCACTGCCTCTCAGCCTGTCCTACCTCACAGGGTTGTTGTGTGGAGCATACAATGGAGCTCTGTAAGCAAGCTCGGCTTTCTCAGGAGAGGAAAAAAGGTAGGATATAAGGGCAGGAGGGGGGAGGGGAGAGGAGGGAAGGGGAAGGGGAAGGGGAAGGGGAAGGGGAAGAGGAAGGACGGGGGTTGGGCCCCCACCAAGGTCCCACAACCCAGCAGGGGCCCACTGGAAAGATCCTCCAGGAGGATGTGGGAGTCATCCTGGAAGGACAAAGTGGCGCAGGAGCAGCGGGCGGCCACAGCAGTGCTAAGATAGACTCAGCGATGCGGGGAGGGCCAAGGACCCCCCAACCCCAGGAGCCAGCGTCTCACTCAGGCATCCGAGGGGCACCCAGATCCTGGGTTCTGCACCGGAGGGTTCGGACAGCAAGCTTCCAGAGCCACGGCTGGCGCTCCAGCATCCGGATTCTTCCATCTTTGGATGAGAGAGAGAAGAAGAAATAGCAGCACTCAGAGTGCATTTCCGCGCAGGGGTCTTCATCCACAGAGCGCCTTTGTAAAAGATGACAGGGGCTGATTAGCATATCAAAACATCTCAGGGAAAAGAGCCCAGCTGCCAAAATGACGCTTCCAAGACAAGCGTGTCTCTCCACAAAAGATGGCGCTCCCCGCAGGGGTACCGCTTTACCAGCACAATGCAAAGCAGGCGTTGCCGGGCGCAGGGCCCTGACCGCCACGGTGTGAAGACCCTTTCCGTGTCCCCAGCTGGCTCGGCTGCCACGCGGACAGAGCTGCTCCGCAAACTGACGCTCAAGAGCCCCCCGTATAAAGTTCCGCATTCCCTTGTTTGGTCCTCTTTGGATTTCTTTGATCAGCGCACAGCCTAGAAGAGGAAAGGGATGTGATGGCCTCTTATCCAGAGGAAGTTCCAGGAGAGACGAGATGAGACGCTCCTACCAGTGGGGTGCCTGATCCCTTGCAGCTTTTATGCTGAGCGCTGCAGGAGCTATCTGTGGTGTTCCATGCTAGTGGACCTGGCTTGTGGGGGCTGGAGTTCAGCACCATGGATAGCTCCCAGGAGCTGTGACATAACGGCACCTGCTCCCCGGGAAAGCTCTTGTCGGCACATGGCAGGAAATACTAGCAAGCTCAAAGGGAAATGTGCCTCCGTAAGTGCAGAGGTGCACGACCCGTGAACATCTGGATGCTTTGGCCTACAACTCCCATCACCCCCTCGCCATGGGCTGTGCTGGGAAGCTGATGGGAGTTGCAGGCCGATGCACCTGGAGAGTGCCTGGTGGCCCACTTCTACCTTAGAGAGCTTGTCTCACGCAGAAGTTGTGATCTCCTGTGGCTCAGAGGTTGCGATTCAGAGGGTGGAGCCTGTGGACTAAGGACCCTTCAGGGTGGGACCCAGGGGTGGCTGGTTGGGACAGGCGAGGGGAGGAGCCTGATGGCAGTGCTGCTCTTGGGTGGAGCCTGAGAGGTAAGCTCCACCCACCAATCCGACCAGGTGCTGCCTCATCTCCTGGCCAATGGCCATTGGGTGCCCATGAGCAGAAGGGGGTCTTCTCACATGCCGGAGTTTTCTGTGCACCCACCCAGGCATGCAGAGAAGGTCTCACTGAGGACTTGCCTGGTTTCTAACCCAACACTGGGTTTTCCCTTTTCTTCAACACCCAGTCTGGTTTAGGGTTGGTGTGGGACGCAAGAGGAATCAAAGGATGCCAGTGATCCTTCTGAGGCCACCACTGAGGATGGGTCCTTCCTGCAGGACACCACAGTGCTGAAGGAAGCACAGGCACCCTCGTCGGTCCCGTCCCCGCCTCCTGAGCCACCAGGAGTGACCCCAAGACCGAAGGCAGCAGAGAGCGCAGGCAGACACTCAAAGCAGCACTCACAGGCTTCAGGCCTACTTGTGAGGAGGAAACGGATTCAGGCCCCGGTGGCAACTGCGTAAGGGAGGAGGCAGTGTGTCAGCTGCTCAGCAGCTCCGAGGCCCCGAAGCCATCGCTGAAGCAAGACCTCTCCTCCTGCCGTGCCACCTGGACAGGTCCCCTGCTGGGGGGAAGGGGAAGCTCTTCAGCCTGCAGGATCCTCCTTACCTCGTGAGCTTCTCTACCCCTTAGGCTTCCTTGCCCCTTGGTCCAGGCTTCCCAGTGGCCAAGACCAGCCCCAGGCTTAGAGGCGGCAGCATCCCTGGTGGGCACCACTCTCCCTTGGCAAGTCCTGGCAGTGTTGCCTGGCAGAGGCGTCCCAGCCAAATCTTGGCTCTAAGTGCCATTTTAATGCCCCAGAATGCCGCTGAAAGAGAATTGTCCCAGGGGATTGTGGGAAATAAAGAAGTTTAATGTCCTGGAGGGTCTGGGGCAGGTGTCTGAAGTAAGCCCGGTCGGGACTCTGCCACCAGATAGGAATCCCCACCCTCACAGCACGGCTGAGCACCCTCTGTTGCTTAAGGATGTAAGAAGAGCCGTCAGGATCAGAACAGAACTCTTTGCAAGAAGTTCAGCACCCAGCAGGCACAAGGTTGGGGTGGGCAACTCTGGACCCCAACATCCGCAGGGGCACAAGTCTTACCCAAGCAGGCGGCAGCAGAGTCAGCGGTGCAGCATCATGGGGCCTGGAGGCCCAAGCATCTGGAAGGCCACAACCTGCTTACGCCCGTCCTGACTGGTCAGCACAGGCTGGTCAGTGGTTTGCGCGTGAGCCCACGGCCCGCCTCAAGCCCACCCACTCCATTGTATAAACCATGAATCATTTGCAATGGCGCATCACGTTCTTTCATTCTTACACCAAGAACAATCATCCTGCGCAAACGCTTCTGCAGCAGCTTCCTCTCTGATCTCCATGTTTTGCTGTTTGGATTATACATAAATGAAAATGAGAGAAAAAATAAACAACAGCTCCCTAATTATAACAAGGAAGGCATTAAGAGTGACAGCTGAAAGTCCCTTTTAAGCTTTTCCACGACTACTGTCAGAAGTTATGGGCTTCATAAAAGTGCTGTTGGGTAATATTCCATTGCTTGTTTTGCAGAGAAGGTCAGGTGGGATATCATAATGGTCTGTGCTAGCGATAAAATGTATAGCAGAAGCCATAAAGTTTGACACTGCAGTTCCAGCATCGTGGCCGTAAATCTGGGAATCCGTTAAGATGTTTTCAGCCAAACCTTCTGCCTGTTAAAAATACTTTTTAAAAGAGTGTCTCCTTTTCTCCCATGTCAAAATATGTAATTAAAGACAGAATCCTAATCATTTACTGAATACCAACCTCTCATGTAACACAAAAAACGTTGGTCGATTCCCCCATAATGCACTTTGTCCACACATTGCGCGACTGATGGAAAAGGAGAAAAGTTTGCCGTCAAAAAGCAACTTTACTGGACACACAAACTGAGCTGCGCAAACTCAGTTCCATCAGGTACATGACAGATCCTTCCAAACAATATTATCCTGTGACTTTGGGGCCACTTGGTCATGTTACACCTGCAAGGAGCACTCGTAAAAGGTTTCAGGTCATTCGGATATAACCAAAAGAGGAAATCTGTCACAAAAAGGGAGAAAACTGGACACCAGTTTTCATATAGCTGCACGTGCTAATTTGTGTATAGAAGCAAATTTGGGAATTATAAATAGAGTTTAAACAGAAATACAGTGTGTCACGCCAGAGTGAGGAAGACTGTCCAGACGAGTCGCCTGCCTCTTCATTCTGCTGTTCGGTTACTAACTTTAGAGCGCTTGCCTACCACTCTTTATTTTTAAACCAAACTTGGCCTGCAGAGTCCTTCAGATAAAAGACATCTTCCACTGCGAACGGCTCTCTAAAGCTCCTTCAGACAGAAGGCTGCAGTTGGCCATGTGGCCAGCCCATAATGCTACTCCCTGCGGCAGAAAAAAAAAGAAGGATCGTGGCTTGGGAGGAAATGAGAAGGTTTCAGAGCAGGAGGAAAAGGAAACTGGGTGGTTAAACACAGTGATGTCCTCAGAAGATGAAGCGGAACGATTAGAGGTCTCTTGGAAAAGAGGGGGCAGTGCTTCCAACGCCTGCTTGCATGGAAACCTGCAACGTAGGAACGCGCCAACATTCTTCCTAGCAGGGCAAAGCATTTCTAGCAGGGCAAAGCATTTGCTGGATATCCAGAAAGATCAACAGCATTCCAAATTAGCTATGAATCATGGCCCCCAGTAGCGCAAGGGAGATGCAGAAGCCACTGTTTGGGTGGGTTGTTCGTGGCATGGATACGCTGTCCTCGTATCTGGGTGAGTGAAAACAGACCGACATGAAATACTTTAAATATAAAAGGAATATTGAAAGCAGCGTAAAATATGACAGTGGAATGAGACTCAGAGCATCCCCGAAGTTTAACAGTCAGATTTTAAAACTGAGAAGTCCAGACTACGTGTGTGGGTGTGTGTTTTTAAGCACTTTATGCCAAAAAGTCCACAGAGATGGAGCCAGGCAAAATGGTCTACCAAAACTGTTTCATAATTGGGGGAACACTTGGGTTAATTAGATAACCCACCATTTGCTGAGGTTACGTGCCCCTGCCTTTCTGAATGCATAACCTCAATTGGAGGTTGTTCCATGACATCCAAACCCAGAGGCAATGTTAACCAGGAACAAACCATGGGTTAACTTTGGGTTGTTTACCTAACCTAAATTAACCCATAGTACCCAGGTTGGACATACAAACGAAACCTCTGATAACAGGACATATTTCAAATGGTGCTGGCCTGTGCCAGGCATTGCTACCACCCTGACTAACCCACAATCTGTCACAGTTACATGTTCAGACATTCACTGATCCATTTTTGCTTGGCCGTCTGTTATCACTGTGGGTTTCAGCTGCACTCCAAGATTAAACTAGGTTTGCTTGGCCTCCAGGAAGCTGGTCCCACTGTCGTATTGCTCTGACACTGAGGAAGCTTTTCCTGATGTCCAGCCTGAATCATACATTCTGTTCATACAGTGATCAGCAACTGGCCCATTGAGAGCCTACAAGCAGGATGAGGGTGCCCAGAAGTATGATGGGTATAGGGATCCTGTCTTTGAACCTGGAGGGAGCATCTCGCCATCAGGTCTAGTAGTCAAGGGTAGTCTTCCGCTCCCTGAATTTGTCCAATCCCCTTTTAAAGCCCTCAGAACTGGCAGCCACCACCACACCTTGTGGAAGTGAGTTCCACAGGTCAACTACACGACGTGCAAAGAAGTCCTTCCTTTGTTCTGTCTTGGATCTCCTGCTGAGCATTCCCATGGGATGACCCCTTTGGGGTCTAGTATGGTGACAAAGTGAGGAATAGGTCTCTATCTACTTTTGGACACCTCTGCCAATGTTTACTGCAATCTCAAGCCATTCCCAATCATTTGGCCACTCTTCGAAGAACCTTTTGGGGTCGCTCCTTAAACTGCCTCCTCTCCTGGCCGCTCCCGCGCTTCGTCAGAGGGCAGCATTCTGCTTTAAGGCTCTGCGATTCAAACTCTATCTTCAAACCAAGCCCCAGCCGGCCTCACAGCTGCTCATCCAAAGGCCTTTCATTTGCCAGATAATGTGATGCTGTCCATTATCTATAATTTGATGCAACGCTTTTGAAACAGGGTGAATGGTAAGCAAAGGCTGGAGATGCCAAGAGGAGCCTGCAGGGGACCCGAAATGCCGGCTCCTCTGTCTGAGCGACGAGGGAGCAAAGCCCTTTGGGTTCTCATTACGCTGAAGCCAGTCAGTCACGGCCGCGCTGGTTCTGTTGCCATTCTTGCTAGATCTTGGCAGCTGCTTCGGCCCTCATTCGTCTGTGCACCGTGGGTCGCCGGCGTTCGAGCTTGTGTTGGGTGTGGAGCTCCCCACACTCTTCCCTTCTTGGTCTCGTAGCACCGCAGGTGTGGGGACCTCTTTCAACCTGAGGTCTGAACTTCATTGTGGAGGTGCTAGGGGCTGTCCTTCCTGTGATGGGTAGAGCCGAGGTAGAGCCAAAGTTGAGCTTACAACTCTAAAGGTAAAGGTAAAGGCTTCCCCTTGACGTTAAGTCCAGTCATGCCTGACTCTGGGGGGCGGTGCTCAGCTCCGTTTCCTGGCTGAGGGAGCCAGCGTTTGTCTGCAGACGGTCTCCGTGGTCATGTGGCCGGCATGACTAAACACCAAGGTGCACGGAACGCTGTTACCTGCCCACCAAAGTGGCACCTTTTCATCTACTTGCATTTTTATCCTTTCGAACTGCAAGGTTGGCAGGAGCTGGGACGGAGCAACGGGAACTCACCCCGTTGTGCAGATTCGAACCGGCGACCTTTCGATCAACCAGCCCAGCAGCACAGCGGTTTAAACCCCTGCGCCACCTGCAGTCCCCTTTACAACTCTAAATGGCACCAACTAATCCTTCAGAGAGGCATTTCAGCCTTTCAGAATGGGACAAAAACGCAAAGGCTGAGAAGTCACCAAATGATGGCTGGGCAGGGTAAAAGAGGAAGATCCCAGCAAGCACGGTTTGCCCTCCGGCTCCCCAACCCTCCAGGTTGCTTCCTTTCACTCCATGCTGCGCAAACATTGCCTGGGTTCACACAGCGTGGCTTTGCAGCGTTTGTGGGCTTTTACCATGATCTCCCTGACAGACAATTGAGAGGTTTCCATCCTTCCTGCTCCCATCGGCCTAAAATTCAGTCTCAAGGTGCATCACTCCCCGTCCATGTTAGCTGTCTCTTCCTCATTCGGTCTACACACAAGTCTGGCTGGCTAGAGCTGTTCCCAAGGTTGCCACTCTTTCCAGGGGACTCTGCGGTAGCTGCCTACCAGGACTGTGGAAACCATGATTCCGGGTTTAGACAGCACGACAAACCACAGTGGTATAGAGAAACCATAGCCATAGAACAAGCCATTGCTTCTTATTGTGCTCCTAATCTAAACATCAAACTTACCACAGTGAAACACTATGGCTGGATTCAGACAACACGGTAAACCAACAACGGTCAAAAACAAAACCACCATGGCTAGTTGAGTCATCTGAACCCAGCTACTAATTCCATCAATTTCTATTTCTCTTCCCATCCCGCCCTAATTTAGAATTCTTAGAACATGCATACACAGGTTCATTTCCTCTTTTTTAAAAGTGTGCATACATAAGTTTCCCCCACTTTAGAAACTGGTGGATATGCAGTACACAAATTTGCTCTGTACACAACAGCCCTTCTGGTAAAGTTCTCCTTATTCTCATGTTTCTTGTTACACACACGTGTGAGTTTGTGCATATATGTGGCACAACCACATAGCTTCTAGATGTTCTGCAGTCCAGTCCAGTCTGAAATGAAACCAAATCAGAAGCCTCAGATCTCATTTATCCTGAAATCTGTGGAGAATCCTAATTATACAGGAGCGTGGCCAGAGCGCCGGTTTTGGCCACAGCTCTGCATCTCTGCATGAGCAGCCTCAGAAGTGTGTTAGAAGTTGCTCCACATTTTTCTGCAGATCCAAACTGATGCAAATGCCTTAAAGCAACGACACCTCTAGGAGTTCTTAGCTGCTTCAGGCACAGTCTGAAGGCCCTACCCTCAGTGTACAAAGCTTCCAAAATCAGCAGCTGCTGTGCAACCAGAGCAAGGCACAATGACAACCTTTGCCACCACACCTCCATGCATTTTATCGAGATGGCTGCTCACGGAGACTGCTGCAGCAGTAGGAATTGGTGTGGGGAGCTGCTCCCAGCCTCCTCCCCTGCCATCCCTTCTGCCCCCTCTCCAAAGCACAAAAGAGAAAGCTGACACAGCCTTTCTAGTCCCAGGGTGCATCACTGCCTGCGTATGTGTCTCCTCTTCCTCATTTGGTCCACCCATAGAGGCTGGATGGCTGGAGCGGCTCCCAAAGTTGCCACTCTTTCCAGGGGACTCTGTGGTAGCTGCATGCCAGGACCAGGGAAACCATGATCCTGGGTTTGGACAACACAACAAGCCACGGTGGTACAGAGAAAACCTAGAATAAGCCGTTCTTTCTGATCATTTTGGGCTTTAGAAGGTCCCGGAGGTTTCCCATGAGTGGGAAGCAGTGGGAACTGTCGGGCTTTTTTATCTAGGCATGCCTAGGATCGCCCTCGATGCAGCCTTTTGACTCACACTAGTCCAGCTCTGCACCAAGGAGATGAAATATACAATTCTGGTCGGGTGCGCCTCAAGTTGTGAAATGTGTGCACGATGTCACTGGGTGGGTTCAGTTGACTAATGTGATCTAAGAACATGTAATTTTTGCAGGCGTCAGCCAAGTCTGTGTTACAGGCAGCCGTATCTGTCCCAGTGTCGACAGGCTGGTAAGTTTTGCTGCTGCAAACTTTGGAAAATGAAGACCCCGGAGACCAAAGGGAGGAACAAACAGATCATTCAGCCGCCTGCAGTGCTCGGGGCCACGCAAGAGGACTGCTGGGCCACCAAGGGTTCAGCTCTTGACTTGCTAGATAGATGGATAGATAGGGCATCCCTCAGCAGTGGCACATGGGAATTTTGAGAGGTCATGGTCACAGTTTGGAACCAGAGAGTCATGGGCACTCTTTCAAAAGGCTTCTTCTGCATCACCAGGTTGTTCTTGAAGCTGGAATATTTTTACCCGAACATGCATTGCTTTGTATTTACTTTGAAGCACATTTGCTGTTTTGATGCCCGTTCGCCCCATTTGGAGAGATCCCTTTGGAGCGCCTCACAATTCCTTTTGGTTTTAAGCACCCTAAATAATTTGGCGCTATAAGCAACCCTGGCCGTTTCCACTCACCCCGAATTCCAGATCCTTCAGGACCCAGTTGAAAAGTGTCGCACCCAAGACTGGTCCCACTGTTGAAATCGCCCTGTAGCGAGAACTGGGCATGTATTCCTCCTCTCTGTGTCTGTTCTTTAACTCACTGCTGGTTCAAAAGAGGAACTCTTCTCTTACTCAGCACAGGGCCGCCACATATGACTCCCTCTCCCGCCAACATGGGGTCAACTAAAGGACTTTTGAACACCATTTTTAAACCCTGCAGGGGATGGAACAGGAAGCAGGGAAACCAGCAGCTGCAGAGATAGAAACATAGAAACAGAGAGAGTCAGAAGGGGTCTCCCCGGCCATCTAGTCTGACCTCCGGCACCAGCCAGCTCCGCTCACGACATGCCCACCATGTGGACGTCCAGCCTATCCTTGAACACCCACACCAATGGTCTCTAATCAGAGAGGTCCTCCTAGCGCCGTCGTTATTTGTTTTTCGGCGCCAGGCGAAGACCTTTTCATTCAAACGTCATTTTAACTGTTAATAGTATTTATTTATTTTATTCTTTGGCCAGGGCAACTTATTTTATATTGTTAACTTGTTTTCTATTGTTAATGCATAGTATTTTAATTGATTTATTTGTGAGCTGCCCCGAGGCTTCGGTGAATGGGGCGGCATAGACATTTTCTAAATAAATAAATAAAGGACCCAGCATGGATGGGCCCAAAGGCACTGGCGGGAATGGGGAAAGTGGCCATTTAGGACAGACCCCCCCCCCCCCCCCATTGCCAGCCCTTGCCCTGCTTATTTCCCGCTGAAGTTAGGAAACGTCTTGAGGAGAAGGCAACCAATGGGTGTATGTCACCTCCAGTGTCAGAGGTGGTGTGCCCATGTGCACCAGTTGCTGGGGAGCATGGGTAGGAGGGTACTAGGGCACTCCTGTCCTGCTTGTGGGATCCTGGGGGCGGCTGACTGGCCACAGAATGCTGGGCTGGAGGGGCCCCGGACTCACCCAGCACAATGCTTGAGCTCTTCTCAAAAGCGCACACTTAAAATGCCCCTCCGCTGACCCAGCAGGGCTCGGCTTGCGCTCAGACGGTCCAGGAGCCACGGTGATGAAGCAAAGTGCTGGAGACCCGGGTTCTCATACCCTTCCGGCCAGCCACTGCCTCTCAGCCTAACGTACCTCCCAGGGTTGTTGTTGGGGGGACAGAATGGAGAGGAGGTGGGTGGCGTACATTGCCTGGGAGGACAAGCAGGTGAGAAATGCAGCGCTAAATAAATCCTCCCATTCTGGGCGGCATGGGAGGATCCTGACACAATCTCAGAGGCCCAGATATAAGGTTTATCACACTGCATTTATATCCTGCCTTTTGCAGTTCAGGAGGCCCCAAAGGCATCTTCCATAGCTGCATTTTATCCTAACAACACGAATCCTGTGAGCGTTAAATGTCTTGAACAGAAAGTGAAGGAGAGGGATCCACTTGGCTGCAGGTCCCCTTAGCGGGGGATGAAGAACTGCGGAGGCCCTTGGGTGTAGCAGGAAATTGTCAAGAGGAGCGAGCGTCACAGCGTGTGCTCAGAAGTGGGGTGTGGGTCAGTTCACTGGAATGCTGCTGCCCCAGGACCCAAGCGGAGCAGATCTGGGCACAGGGCTCAGTAAACAAGGCTCTGCAAGCTGGAGGCCGCCTCACCCTCCTGGCCAGGCCGAGAGGAAAGGGGGCAGAGCTGGAAAGGGGAAGAAAGCACGCCTCCCTACAGTGGGAAGCCATCTTCCAGCGCTTTGCAAGGCGGGGTGGTTCTGCCCAATCCCGCCTCCCAGGTAATCTGAGCACAAAATATTTCTGTCCCGGTAGGTGCTGGTCAGCTGCAAGGCAACTGAAGTGCTGTATGCATGTATGTATTTTAAGTTTTTATATGCTGTCCCCTCGCTACATAGCCTCGGGACAGCTCCCAGCAATAAATAAATAAATAAAATACAATTACAAATTAGAATTAAAACTTGGAGACATATTGGCTGCACAATTAAAAACTATAAATATTAAAGATTATTAAAATACTGTTTGAATAAAAGGGTCTTGGCCTGGCGCCGAAAAACAAATAACGACGGCGCCAGGCGGACCTCTCTGGGGAGTGCATTCCACAGACAGGGCGCCATCGCAGAGAAGGCCCTCCTCCGGGTACTTTGCCTCCTGATGTCTCTCCCGGAGGGCTCCCGGAGGAGGGCCTCTGCCGCCGATCTCAAGGGGCGGGAGGGCAAATATGGAAGCAGGCGTTCCTTCAGGTATCCGGGTCCCAAGCCATTAAGGGCTTTATAAGTAATTACCAACACCTTGAACTGAGCCCGGACTTCAATGGGAAGCCAGTGAAGCTGGTAGAGGACTGGGGTTATGTGAGAGTAACGCCCAGTCCCCGTCAGCAACCTGGCAGCTGTTTTTTGCGCCATCTGAAGTATCCGGACTGTCTTCAAGGGCAGCCCCACTTAGAGCGCGTTACAGAAATCCAACCGGGAAGTAACCAATACGTGCGCCACTGTCGCTAGGCAGCCATCCTCCAGGTAGGGACGCAGCTGATGGATCAGCTGAAGCTGATGGAAAGAGCTCAAAAGCTGATTTGAGCTTCCAAAGTCAGCTCCGAGTCAAGGAGCACTCCCAAGCTGCAGGCCCTGTCCTTTAGAGGGAGTGCAACCCCATTCAGGACGAGGCTCAGGCCCCCCATGCCGAAGCCCAACTCACCCACCAGCAGGACCTCCGTCTTGTCTGGATTGAGCTTCAGTTTATTGGCCCTCATCCAGCCCATTACCTCGGCCAGGCACCGGTTCAGTCCAGCCACTGCCTCACCTGGATTGGTGGAGAACGAGAGGTAGAGCTGGGTATCATCAGCATACTGATGATTCCGCAGCCCACACCTCCTGATGACCTCTCCCAGCGGTTTCATGTAGATGTTGAACAGCAGAGGGGACAAAATGGACCCCTGCGGTACTCCATGGCATAGCTGCCATGGCGCAGAGCCAAAGTCCCCCAGCACCACCTTCTGGAATCGGCCGTCAAGGTAGGAGCGGAACCACTGCCAAGCAGTGCCTCCTACTCCCAGCCCCCCTTCGCCTATCCAGAAGGATACCATGGTCGATGGTATCGAAAGCTGCTGAGAGGTCCAGGAGGACCAACAGGGACGCCCTCCCCCTGTCTCTCTCCCTGCAAAGGTCATCATACAGGGCGACCAAGGCAGATTCAGTACCAAACAAGGGTCTGAAGCCGGACTGAAATGGGTCCAGATAATCAGTTTCATCCAAGAGTGCTTGGAGTTGTCCCGCCTCCACCTGCTCTAGCATCTTGCCCAGAAACGGGATGTTGGCCACCGGTCTATAATTGGTGGCCATCGCTGGATCCAGGGTCGCCTTCTTTAGGACAGGCCTGACCACCGCCTCCTTTAGAGGGGCAGGTATCCGGCCGTCCCTGAGAGGCGTTGATGACCTCCAGGATCCAGGCACCAATCCCGTGTTTGGCTTTGGTCAGCAGCCACTACGGGCAAGGGTCCAGTAAACAGGTGGTGGGACGTACTTGTCCAAGCACCTTGTCCATGTCATCAGGCCACAATAACTGAAACTCATCCATCAATGTCGGACCAGACGGCAACATTGGCTCCTCCCCTGAAGGCTCTGGGTCACCAGTGGAGTCCAGCTCGTGACGAATCAGAGCGACTTTCTCCTTGAAGTGCTGGGCAAAGTCGTCACAGCGGGTTATCGAGGGCGGTACATGATCTTTCTTAGAGCCTGGATGTACAGCCCCTGTACCACCCGAAAAAGCTCCACTGGACGGCATTGTGAGGAGGCAATGGAAGTGGAGAAGAATTTCTTCTTCGCCACCCTCACTGCCAGAGCATAGGCCCGATAATGGGCTCTTAAGTGTGTTCGGTCAGATTCATCCCGTGATTTCCTCCACCTACGCTCTAGCCGTCTCCCAACCCACTTCATCGCCCATAATTCAGGTGTGTACCAAGGGGATGAACGGGCTCTGCCCGGCAGGAGAGGACGCTTGGGAGTGATTGTGTCAATAGCGTGTGTCCACGTTCATGGGTCGGGCCTATGACATGTTGGGACAGCCCCATGGCCGTCATGGAGGCCATCAAATCCTGAGCTGCCCCGGTCAGAACCGTCTCGGCATGGAGACTGAAGTCCCCCAGGACCAACATCCTGGGGGTCCTCAACACCAGGTCTGAGACGATCTCCGTCAGCTCAGTCAGGGAGTCTGTTGGGCAGAAGGGTGCACGGTACACCAACAGAATCCTCAGTCTGTCTCGGTCGCCCAACGCCAAGTAGAGGCACTCTAGACCCGGCCTCGAGAGGACAGGAAGCCCCGCAAGGGAAAGAGAGGCTTGATGAACTAAGAAGCGAAACCTCTGGCCCATGAGCCATCCGGCCCGTGGAGTCTCTGTGCCTCTCTGATCCTGGATTGCAGGGGAGGTCTGTGTGGCAGAGATGGCGCTGGGCGGAGCCGCTCCTTGGGCTGGCAAGGTCTGTCTGCGCACCGTGCCCCACTGCCCTGGGGGCAAGATGTAGCACGCAAAACCCCCACAGCGGGCCCGTGCTGCCCCTTTCCCATAGGGAAGGACACTGTAGGTGTGGTCCGGAAGCTTTCCTCCAGTGGGGGAGGGGGCATCTCCCCTGAGCCCCAACTGGGATGCCAGCTGGGGCATCTTCCCAGCGCATCAGCCCCAAGACAGATCATGCTGAGGTCGGAGGTTCCCCCCCTGACCTCGTGGAGGGCTGGGAAGAAGGGCGTCTGACCCCCACCCTAATTCAGTTCCCGCCCTTGGCGTAGCGGCTAGGAGTCGGGCTTGGCTCAGAAAGCCCTGGGTTCAAATCACAACCTGCCGTGCCTTTGCTTGGGGACTTCAGGCAAACCGCGTCTTCTAAGCCCCCCAGCCCAGCCCGGGTCCCCCTGGAACAGATGCAAATAGGGTTGCTGGAAGGACTGCACCCAGACTTCCGACCCCGGCAGCGGCAATGCAAAGCTGAGGTGCCGCCCTGGCAGGGCAGTCGCTGGGATCGGGCCCAGGCGGCTTCCTAGGAGAACCGACGGAATATTCGCCCAGCATTGGAGGAGGAGGAGGCTGCCGGAGGAGGAAGACACTGCAGCCCCCTTTGTTATCCCAGATGCGTGCTGCGAGGGAGGGGGGTGGGGATGTGCTCGGCACATGCTCAGGGTGCCTCGCACCCTTCTCCATGCCCATGCTGCAGATTGATTTAACAAGCCGGCCACGACCATCCTGGCCCCCGGACCTTTTCTGTCTTCCTGCGAGCTGTCACTTGGGTCCCTTCGGGAAGTGGCCGAGCTGCGCTCTCCGGTTGCTCTCACCACCAGCCCGTTGCTCCCCGCTCCCCCCCCCCCCGCCGCTTTCTCTCGCCGCCCTCGCACCGCCGCCTCCTTCTCGGCTTCCACTCGGGGAAGCTTCCTGCTTCCCACAACCTGAGCCAGGCTCCAATCACCGCAATCCACCCGCTCCCCAGTTCTGCCGGAGGGGGGCTGGCTGCGCGTGTGGAAACCGAGGAGGAGGAGGAGGAGGAGAAAAGCAGTCCCCGCCCGCCTCTCCGCTGGCGGGAGGCCGCGAAGCGCCGCGCCGCCCAGCCCTCTTTCTCCCCGCGCCCCTACCAGAGCGGGGCAAAGCGCCTGGACGCGCCGGGCCGCGCTGCGCACTTTGGAGACGCTCCCCGCGCCGCGGCGAGGCGAGGCGAGGCAGGCGAGGCGAGCGCGGCTCCGCGGCGGCCGCCTTGGAGAGGCACCCGGGCGAGCTCGCCGCAGCCGCAGCCGCAGCCGGAGCCGGAGGGTGGCAGCGCATGCACCGGACCGGGCGGGGCGCGGAGGTGAGAGGCCGGGCGGCGATCCGCCCGCGGGCTGCGTGCCCCGCTCCGCCGCCGCCGCCGGGGCCATTGCAGGAGGCAGCGGCGGGCGCCTGTGCGCCCAGCGCCGCGTGCGGCTGCAGGGCCAGCCGGGAAGAAGCCGACGGGACCGCGGCCGTTGCCCCGAGCGCCGCCTCGCCCCAGGTGCCCACCGGGGAGGCGGAGGAGGCGGCCGGGAAGGGGAAGCCCTTCCCGCGGCGCGGAGGTGAGAGGCGCCGTCTCCTCGCTCGCTGCCCTCGCAAACTTTCCGATCCCTTTCTCTGCCTGTGCTCCCTCTTGAGGAGCAACGCGCGGGGGGAGAGAGGACCGCTGGCTTCCAGGTACGGACTCGCCATGACACCCCCCCGCCCCCCGCAAAAGGAGAGAAAGGGGCTTGAGAAAGTGCGCTTGAGCGCAAGGCGATGCGCGCGCGGTGGAGGTTTGGGGGCGAGGCAGAGGGGGCGCGTTTCTCTCCTTCCAGGTTGCAGCTTGCCAGAACTAGCCCTGGCCTTTCTGCCGGGGGGCGGGGGCGGTGCGTGGGACAGGCACGCAGGAAGGTGAAGGTGAGCGTTACAAAGTTGCCGGGCTTATCCTTGCTTAGATTGCGCTTCTCGTGCGCACCTGGAAGAGAGAGCGCGCTTTTGAATGCACTTTCAGACCCTCGGTGGATTTGCGATGTTTCTTTTCTGCTCTGACTTTGGGATTTAATGTTAAACACGCACGTTGGATACCCGAGCATATTAACTCCCGTCTTCTGCTTTTCGAGGGCTGTAATTTTAATCCTCCATTTCTGCAGCGGAGAGGAGAGGGCAGGGAAGCCTTCGCTTGGAAACTTTAGCGTCGGTTTCCTGAGAAATTGAGAAATTGCGGTCGAGTTAGCAGATCGCGAAGGAGGGATACTGCATGCAGGCCGGTTTGGTTCGGGGAGACCGGTGTGCGTGTTTTCCCTTCCTGCGGTAAAAGACCTCCTTTCTTTGCTAGGACTTTGCAAAAGTTCTGGGTTTAACAAAGAGGATGCAGTCAAAGCAAGGGCTTTCTGGCCAGCTGAGCAAGAAACAGGAAAGAGCACATTTTAGAAGGAAGGCGTGTTTGCACGCCGCCAATGCACAGCGAACAAATAAATCAATTCAACGTCTTGGGCCTTAATATTTGTACACCTATGATCGGTACACCTATTCAGTTCATTTCATTGAATTAAATGCCCTCGAGTTTTTCTTGCAAAGTTCCCAAGGCAGCTTATGCAATCTTCCTCTTCATCTGATTTTCCGTTTAAAGCGTACAGTTGGAAAATGTGAAGAAACAGTGGGGACAGAGGTGTGCAAATTGTAGACCTGTGAACCAGCCTTGCAACTGTCGGTGACATCCAGCAGCGAATTGCATGTGTGCATGGTGGGTCATCACAGAAATGCTGTTCCAGAAATGGGGAGGGATGTTTGCACTCGGCCGGGGAGTCAAGGAGTCATAGAATCGTAGGGTCGGAAGGGACCGAGGAGGCCACTGGGCCCACCTTCCTGCTGGTACCGGACACCAGTTACACCATCCCACTCAGATGGCTGTCCAGTTTCACCTCTAGAGTGGGAGAACCCATGACTTCGGCAGGGAACTGTTTCACTGCCGTATTGCTCTGAGTTAGGACGTTTTTCTGGTGTGCTGAATGTGAATCGGCACTGAATCTGGTGTGCTGCAGTTTAAGATCATTGTCACACACTTGGGGATGAGCGAGAAGAGATCTTGACCTTCCTCTTTGTGGCAGCCTTGGAGGTCTTCTCTTCTCGAGGCTGAACTTGCCCAGCTCTCTCAGTCTCTCACCGTAGGGCTTCGTTTCCAGACCTTGGATCATCCTTGTTGCCCTCTTCTGAACCCTTTCTCTTTGTCTGCATCTTTTAAAAACCTGGGTGCCCAGAAATGAACACAATATTCAGTTCAGTGAGGTCTGTAGTGAAGAGTAAAGGGGAGCCAAGACCTTCTCTTGTCCTGGAGATGCTTCAGTCGGTGCATCCCAAAATAGTGTTTGCCCTTGTTGTGGCTGCATCACTTCGCTGGCTCATTTAGCTCGCCCACAACTCCTTTTTGCGTTTCTTTTTCAGTGCTGTTTAGCCAAATAGTCCCCATCTTGAATCGATTCATTTTGCTTAGGTGGAGAACTTGGCACTTGTCCCTGTTGAATCTCATTCTGTTGCTTTCTGCCCAGCATCCTAGAAGAGCTAAGTCACCCTGGAACTTTTGGTCTTCCAATGTGGCAGCCATTGCACCCACAAATTTAACCAAGGCATGAAGGCCTGGCATGCAGAGGGGGCAGAATGAGGTGCAACCGGGTGGAAGCCCACACTTTTGAGTGTTCCATTTAACAGATTCCGTGCAAATAGAGATGTGAAGGCCTAGGTGAGGAAAACAGGAAAAAACGTTGATTTTTTTTGCTCTTGATTGCCCTTTTTCCTGAGATGGTCAGAACAATTCTGGAGGGGAAAAAAACCAGATTATATCTGAGGGTTCTTTTTCTCAGCCTTTGCCTCTCTAACCATAAGAAGGAGCAAGCTGCGCTGCCTCCTTTTCTTCTAATGCAGTGTGATTAAAGTACAGCCCCCCTAAAGTACAGTAGGGGGCTGTACTTTAATCCCCCCAGTGTAATTCCTGGGGGGGGGAATTAAAGTATTTTTATTATTATTACATTTTTATACTGCCCATAGCCAAAGCTCTCTAGGCAGTTGACAGCAATAATCATAGAATCATACACTCAAGTCACCCATCCCACTTCTGCCCAGGCCTGACCCTGCTTAGCTTCCAAGATTAGGCAGGATCAGGCACTTCAGGCTACATGGAAAGTACAGCCTCCTACCTGCCACTAAAGCACACCTTGCCACTTGGTAGTTGCGTAGCATCCGCTCAGTTCCCAGGGGTGCACAACAGCTCCTCAGCCCCCATGTAACGATGGGGTGGGGATTGCGGGGGACACAGGCAATTTCCATGTTGGCCTACAGGTGGCGTCCAGGGACAGGGCCTTCTGGGTGGTGTCCCCCTCCCCACCCCAGTGAATGCCCTTCCTAGCAAAATCTCTAGCGGACACAATCCTATGCAGAAATAGAATGCCGTCATCATCCTTTCTGCCTAACATTTCCATCGGAAGAACTTCAAATTCCAAGTTAAGCCCTTCCTTCCTTGAGCAGACACTTAACTTTTATCCAGTGTTTTTTTAAATGTTACTCCTGCCCCCGCTGTGCTTTTATTTTAAAAAATGTTTTAATTCCTGAATGCTGTAATATTTCGACACATGCATTGTTGCATAATCCTAGTAATTTTTCTGACAGTTAGGTTGCTCTTGTGTGGTCTTCTGATCCTCAACTGTTCCAAGGGCATTTTCTAGTCACGCAATAGACAAATCTAAATAATAATACTAGCAGTAATTGTGTACACACTTGGGATGTGATACCAGTTCCTTTTTTCTAACTTGGAAAGGAACAGTCCCTTGGAGCATCAAGGGAAGGGGGGATCACATCAGCCTTGGGGACCTCAATAAAAACCCTATGGAAGGATTTGTCCCCCAAAGCACAGATTTTGCAGCATTGAACAGCAGCGTTCTGCATGGGGCTCGCTTTCTGACCGTACCCAGGAAACTGGGATTCGACTCCAGAGCCTTTGGGCAATCACAGAAGTCTTTCTAGTGCCCTGTTCTGGTGGGGGTGAAATGAAGTGAGGTAGAAGGCATGTGGGAACCAGCCCACCCTCGTTAGACTCCTCATTGATTATAATTGCTGTGATAAGTCAACGTGGGATGTATGTGCGAGGGAGGGAGAAGGAAGGAAATGGCTCTAATTTTCCCTAGCAAAAGGTCTGCCTATATTTTGCTTTCTCTCTCTCTCTCTCTCTCTCTCTCTCTCTCTCCTGCTTTCCTTTCTCCTCTTTATGGCTTGTAATTCTGTGCATGGGTGTTTGCCATTTCCGCGGTTGCAAGCCACCCGAGCCAATACCCCCCTTCCGTGCCCAGTCTTTGGGCTTGAGCATGCCCCCTTCTCTGTTTTAGTCCCCCCCCTTCACCCCATGCACCACCTCCTCTTTCTGCCCCCCTTCACCTTTCCCCCTTCTGCCCCCTCTTTCTAATCCTCTCCTCCCAGCTGGGCAAAGCCCTCCAGGAAAAGGTATGTAAGAACAGAGGCCTGTTTCTGGGATCTGCTCTTAAAGACTTCCCTGTTTAGTCCTGATGGGATTAAAGGGGATCCAGAAAAGGGTTGGGAAATTCCCGGCTACAGGGACAAATCTTGCAAGAGGTTAAAAGGCTACTCGGGGAGGAGTTCAGGCATGTCGGTTACCTTGTCTGAAGGGAGGCAGTAAAAGAGAGTCCCTGCAAGGGTTTTGATGCAGCATTTCAGTTCAGCTAGTGATGTGCAGGTCTTATTAAACTGTCAGGCATCCTTCACCATCCTCTGCTCAGAATTTCGTCCTGCTTGCACTCGTTCGCATTACATCGGCACTGCTCCTCACATCCGTAGGACCCACACAACTCCCCCCCCCCCGTGGGTTTCTGTGACATTCCTAGCTGCAACACTCATCCTCCCCAGCCAGCCAGTGGAGAGCAACAGAATGGGAAAGCCTGCCCTAGATTTTAAGATACTCTGTCCTCGGTGTAAATACAGGTCATAACGTACATGGAACTTTATATAGCACAAGAGTCTGTTTCCTGATGCACCAAGAGTCTGTTTCCTGGTGTTTGGGATTTCAACTCCCAACTTCTGGGAGTTGAAGTCCCAAACATCTGGAAATCTACCCTCTCCCTTACAGTATTAGCTAGATAACATAGGCAGCTCCCTGTACTTAAAGAGCGTACAATCCAAAAAAGCACAACAGGGAAGAGGGAGGGACGGACACAGGTAGGGAAGATCGGTAGGGAGCAAATGCAATATTCACATTTCCAAAAGCAGCTGCTTAGACCTCTTCACGTGCTCTCCAGCAGCTTGAGAAGGTGATGGCCACCCCCCCCCCGACTACACACATACACACCCACCACACCCCTCTGACAAGCAGCAGCACCACCACCGAGTAAACCCCGTCCCTTGGAGCGATGTTTGAACCTGCACACCCGGTGCAAAGTGTTACCTGATGGCCATGTAGACGCATATGGATTGGGGGGTTCAGGGGTGACGTCTGAAAGAGGCCGCGGGGCCTAGTCCTGTGCTAGCTCGCTTGCAAGTGTCACGCTTGGTTCGTCGCTCTGAACGTGAGCGGGACCGTGATTGTGAGCGCCCCGTGAGTAGCCGGTTGGCCCTTCCAAGAGCAGAATGCCGAACTGGATTGTTGTGCTGTTGGGAGGCATTTTGTGTATCGGCAATGGAATTTGCTGGCATGGTGGATTTTTCCAAGGATATCATCATGCCAACAAAGGCGGTTGGCATTGCACTGGAAGGCTGGCAGGAGGACAATGTAACTTCCACTAGAGGTACCACCAAAACCATCATTATGCAGATGAGGCAACATTGGTAATCCAGTGCTCCAAAAACAAGCACGACAGCAACCAACAGTGCGTCCAGTTTTCGAATATTAGAGATTCAGAATGTCATTTCGTCCTTGTTGTTGTTGCTGTTGTTTGTTTATTTATTTATTTATTTATTTATTTATTAAAACATTTCTATGCTGCCCCTTGCCGAAGCCTCGGGGCGGCTCACAACACAAAATAAAATACAATAAAATACAAAAATAACAATATAAAATTAACAATATAAAATAAATAACAATATAAAAGAAGTCACCCTGGCCAGATAAATAAGCAAATATTGTTAACAATTAAAATAACATTTGAATAAAAAGGTCTTCGCCTGGCGCCGAAAAACAAATAACGATGGTGCCAGGCGGACCTCTCTGGGGAGCGCATTCCATAGATTGGGCGCCACCGCTGAGAAAGCCCTCCTCCGAGTACCCACCCTCCTAATTTCCTTCACGGAGGGTTCCCGGAGAAGGGCCTCTCCCGCAGATCTCAAGGGGTGGCCGGGCATATATGGACATAAGCGCTCCTTCAGGTTGTTACAGGTGGTTATTACATGCTGTTAAGCCATCTCTGACTTACAGCGACCCCGTGGATGAAACCCGTCCAAGATGTCCTGTCCAGGATGGCTCCGTTCCACTCTTCCACGTTCAAGGCTGTGGCTTCCTCGATGGAGCTGATCCATCCCTTATCTGCTCTTCCTCGTCTCCTGCCTACAACTTTCCCTGGCAGGATTGTCTTCTCCAGGGAGTCCTGCCTTCTCCTGATGCACCCAAAGCAGGACAGCTCCAGCTTTGTCCTCCTTGCTTCCAGGGCAGGTTTTCAATGCACTGTCAGTGGTCATTCTGGTTCTTCTTTAGAACGACAGGCCTGAATGAAGTATCGCCCTTTGAGTGGCAAACAATAAAAGCAGTCCCCTTAAGATAAATAACAAAGCCGATAAGAGCAAATGAAAGAGCAGATGGGGCCCATTAATTAAAGATGGCAGCCCACCAAAGCATGTTATAAAATGAACAGTAATGGAATCGTGCTGGATCACAGGCCAAAAGCCTGTCTAAATTATAATGTCTGCACTTCCGCATAAACGTGGATAGAATGAGACCGCTCGGCTCCCGGTAAAGAGAGTCGAAGAATGTGAGCTCTCGAGAGCGTTGGCTGCAGAAGAAGAGGTAGAGGAAAGGGCAAAGGGTTAGATTTAAGCAGGGGAGAAGTTGTTCTTCCACAAGAGAAGTAATCTGAATTTAATTAAAAACAACCACCACCTCTAACCAGTGTTTGAACCAGCCAGAAAAATCATGAAATGGCCATTACTCATGACTTAGTCAAAGGAAAGCCCAGACGGTGGAAAATGAGTGGATGCTCTGAAGCAGTATACATCGGGCTTTTGGTTTGGGTTTGTTTGGTTTTTCCCTTGTACTACAGTTGCTGCAATCTGAGTCATACATTTAGGTGGAATCTGGATGCTCCAGTGCTCTTGCGGCCACGATGTAATGTTTGGGCTAGCCAAGAATGGCGTTGCACAATTCTCTGTGTAGGAACATGCTTGTGTTCGTGTTGCATTTGCCTTGGGAACATAGGATGGTCCTGCTGCTGGGTCAAACTGCATGCCTAGCTTACCTGGAGGGGCCGTAGCTCAGTGAGCTTGCTTAGAGGAGGGCCCCAGTTCAATGCAAGAATCTCCAGGTGGGGCTGGAGAAGAGCCCTCCCTGAACCCCTAAGAACTGCTGTTGATCTAGGTCAACAGTGCTGGCCTCACCTGATCCAAGCCATTGGATGGTGCACTAGATTCTTCTGAGGATGATGTGCTTTCCAGCACTGGGAGTTGGATGCTACTTATGAGGAATGCTTTCTCCCGTGGATCCCTCTGCTCCCAAAACACTTGTATTTAAGGTGGAAGGAGAACAGGTGTGCCTCATCGAGATTCCCAGGCAGGTAGCCACTTGGGCCTTTGTCCAGGAGGCCATTCCACAAATAGTTTCCTATTTTTTCATTTCCCACTAATATTCTGCATAAAGGATCTCAGGAAAGCCCTACTGGATCAGGGGAAGGATCCATCTCATCCAGCATTCCGTTCACACAAAGCCAACTAGCTGCTCAACCGAGTGTTTTATTAGAGGGTGTTGTCTGGCTTAAAAAATAAAAAAGATCACACTGGCAGGACTCCCAGTTAAACCATCCCTCTCAGATGGCTGTCCAGCTGCATCTTGAACGCCTCCAGGGTGGGAGAGCCCACCACCTCCCCAGGTCTTGGGTTCCACTGCTGTACTACTCTAAACAGTCAGGAAGTTCTTCCCAGAGCCCAGCCAGAATCTGGCTTCCTGCAAAGTGAACCCATGATTCCATATCCAGTGGAGAAGAGATCCTGGCTTTCCTCATTGTGACAGCCTTTCAAGTCCTTGTATCATTTATTTATAGCATTTCTATACAGTTTGATTAGCATAATGCTTTCCGACCTGTTACACAATATAATTAAAATACGCAAAATCTGACCATTGAAACAGTTTAAATCAGATTTCCTGCAATAAAAACAGCTCTGTACAATAAAGTGTTTGCAGGTGTATATACCAACACCACCACAGTACAATAAAAATAAGAACCATTCCACATGTACCAGACAATTTAGAAGCCAATGTAAAACTAGGAAATCAACAGTGAAAATGGTGGGAATATAAAAAAATACTTAACCTGGTGCTGAAACATAGGTTGGTGCCAGGTGAGTCTCCCTGGGGAGCCGATTGCACAGATGGGGCCCTTCCCCTCTTAGCCACCCTCTTTACTTCCTTCAGGGGTGGCTCACCGAGAAAGACCTCCTCAGAGTACTATCATATCTCCCCTCATCTCCAACCATTTGCCATGCTGGCCGGGGCTGATGGGTTTTAGAGTCACGGCTTGCACACTCTTCCTTCAGAACATCCAAAGCACTTTACAGGTCAGCAATGCTGCAACACCCCGGTAGAGTAGGCCAGCGTTGGTATTGCTCTGTTGCAAACGAGAGAGAGTTTGGCTCTGACCGCCAGAGGAATGGCAGGCTGCGGTGAGTTTAGATCTGCGGCTCGGGCTCCGGGCTGATGTTGCAGAAAGCCATACAAAATTTTGTGTAATGGCTTTGAGCCTCGAACACGCTCGTAACCGTTGGGACCTGGTGCAACTCTTTAAGGAACCCGCTTGCTAGCTCCTGTTGCAATGGCTGGAACTGAACTGCGGGACCAAGCGCTGCAACTCTGGACAATTTTGCAAGCCGAGCCTGAGCTGTGCATGGCAGTTTCTTTTTTATTCGTGTATTGAACGCAGAGAGTTTTCTGCGAGAGATGAGACTTTCCCCTCTCTCCCTTAGTGGGATCTTTCGACTCTCTTCCTCCACAGCTTTTCCTCTTTTTTCCCTTGCTCTTGCCTCCTTGTTAAGTCAGCTGGAAAGGCGGAGGGCGCGCGGGCTGACTCGTATGCACCCTTCTGAGACAAGTCTTCCTTTTATGCTTGCCTTCGCAGTTTCTCAGCATGAGCGTCAAGCCAAGGAGAGAGAGAGAGAGAGAGAGAGAGAGAGAGAGAGAGAGAGAGAGAGAGACGCTTACGCTTTGGCGGGTTCCTCCTCCTAGGCGACCGCTTGCCAAGTTTCAATAAAGCAAAATAATCTTTTAGCGCCTAGAGATCCAGAGAAAATAAAAGGCAGGCAGAGAACTCCAAACTTTAGGCAATATATACAAATGACTGGATCATGGCTGATTTTTAAGGCCTCATGAATATCGCCGTCTTCACGATGCTTATCCCAAGAGCTAAAGTCAGTTTCACTTCCTAGTAAGTTTTGCTTGTGACGGCAGCCTAAATATTTATTTTGTAACTATACTGCAGAGGAACTGGCCGAGCGCGGGGACACAACTGTGCATTCAAAGGATCTGCCATCGGCCAAAAGATCTTTATATGTGACTTACCCGAAGGTCGTTTCCCTCCTTCCCATCAGGAGGCTTAAACCGGCCCCAAGGAGACAAAACTTTGCAGGACTACCGTTTCTGCTGGCATGTCCGCAGCCTGGGCCTGGAACCTTGGGAGGGTGTGCACGGCAACGGGCGGAACTGGATTCAGATGTGGAGAGGAAGGATGTGGCGCCTTCAACCAATCCATGTTGCCCCAGAGTCCCTAAAAGTGGCCCTAGAAAGACCTTACGAGGATTCCAGGCAGAAGTGGGGTTCAGCAATAGCCCACTAGGGCTGGAGCCTTGATGTTTTTGTCCGGAGGCCCGAATCTCCGGGGTGCCATCTGCAGAAATGGAAGTGCTGGGCACCCCGGACCTCAGCTGCATCTGATCCCCCCTTCGGGCTCACGCCTGCGTCCCCTCCTGCCCAGAACTTTCTGCCTGCTTTTTTCCTCGCCCACACACCCGTTTTTACAGATATGGGTGTCCTTAGGAGACCGACATATGCTTTAGTGCATATGTAAATTAGCAATAAGCATATGTAAATCAGCATATGTCTGGGAGACGGCCTTTGGTACCTCGCACTGCTCTGATTGCAGGCTAACCTCCCCACTTGAGTTGCACATGTTCACTTTTAGGGCAGCAGAATTTCCAGGGGGGGAGTGGTGGAGAAGGGGGGGCTTCATCCCCCTCCCCCACCAATTTTGCAATGCAATCCCCCCCCCCCCCCCAGTCTTGTCTTCACTGTTCTGCCCTTCTTAGCCAAGTTGCAAGAGCTGACTGTCTGGCTGCGGAGGAAGTGGCTTCACTGCGGGAAAGAATTTGTGGTTATGGGTTAAGCACACCTTCCTGCCAGCACATGTATAGTTGGGCACATGTGAGGAAGCAAGGAGAGGCAGTGTGGTACAGTGGTGAGAGGCGCAGGTCTGGGACTCCGGCGCTCTGGGTTCCAGTCCCTGCTCAGCTGTGGAGCCCACTGGGTGACTTTGGGCCAGTCTCAGCTCAACCTACCTCACAGGGTTGTTGTTGTGGGGAAAAGATTGAGAGCAGCAAGAGAATGGTGTAAGCTGCTTTGAGTGCTTGATAAGCGGTGGGATATAAATCTAATAATTAAAAAAATAACTGAGGTGAGCCAGAATTTCACCTACCTCACAAGGCTGGTGTACGCTTGCTCTGTGCCCCTTGGGCAGTGCTCAGGTTCTGGTTATGGGGTGGGCACACGGTGTTGAAGAGGGCCAAGTCAGAGTGACTTACATGGCCACCCTCATTTTAATCCTCACAACAACAACCCTGTGAGGTAGGTTAGACTGAGAGTCAATGGCTGGTCCAAAGTCACCCACTGAGCTTCACGGCTGAGCGGGAACTTGAACCCAAGTCTCACAAGTCCCAATCATTATAGGGCAAACATCTGTATAAAATTTGTTTATGTCGATTAATACCTCTCTATGCAAATGTGAACCAGTGTAGGAAGATTTAGTTAAATTTCTCTGGAGGCAAAGACAGCTAGTTAATTTTCCAAGAAAGTCAGTCTGACAGTAAATTTGGACACCAGCGCCAGATCATTCTAAATAAAGGGTTTTTTTTCTAAACTTAAATGTATGGGGAGATGGGAAGTACAGCATGCATGGGGAGGAGTGAATCCAATCCCACTTGGAAATCACCTGCATAACAATTAAAAACAAAATATTCCATTGGCACCAATAGATACTTGGGACTCGGGGGGGGGGAGTAGCTGTGGGTCATGGGAAATAGTTCTGGGGCCCAGGCCCCATGAAGATCCCAGCAACCACATTGCAATACCCAGGCCCAGTGGCATTTTCGGCACAGACCACAGTTTTCAAATTCCATTGTTTGGACGTGCGGAGCTTCTCTGGGGCCTTCTGAGAGCCCGGCAGCAATAAGATGGCGTGCAGGGGACGGCGGAGGGGTGTTCAGCCACAAAACCCACGCTCAGTTCGCAGAAGGTCTCTCCGTGCGCAGGAGTCTTGCTGAGAGGTCCTCCTGGAAGCAGGTTCACAAGCTTCAACCTGACCTGGGGATTTGGTCCCAGTCCTGTGCCTCCAGTTCACCAAATAAGACCTCTGCTGAATCAGGGACTTCGCCCGCTCTCACACTGGAGACGACAGACCCTGGCCGAGCCCCACCAGCCCCCTGCTTGGCTAGGCACTTTTCCTGGGTGCCCACAGCCACTTCTGGGGTAAATTGGAGGGCAGGTGGCACTGGGGTCTGGTTTGTTAGCCCCACGTAAATTCCCAGGGCCTGGGATATTGTAGGATTAGCTAGAGGAGACCATTAAGGGTAAGGAAGTGTCACAGGACAGCAAGCGCATCCACACTATGTCTTCCTGCTCACCATGTATCGGGGTGAAGGTTGGACAGAGGAGGCTGATGGAGGAAATGGACACACTTGAAACATGGCGCTTTGCAAATGCCCCGGACAACACAAGGGTGTCCAAGGTGAACTCAAGCCGGAATCTGCCCTGGAAGCAAAAATGCTGATACTTTGGCCGCATCAGGAGAAGGCAAGGCTCCCTGGAGGACAGCACCATGCTAGGCAGAAGGAGACGAAAAGTCAAAGGCAAAAGAGGAAGAGGAAGACCAAATCTGAGATGGATCTAATCTGTAAAGGAAGCCAGGGCCTTGGGTTTAGAAGAGCTGAGCAGGGCTGCCAAGCAAGGACAGGGCATTTTGAAGAGCGCTCATTCATAGGGTCGCCACTGAGTTGGAGACAGTTTGCGCATAACAACAGTAGAATCGTCAGGGTACCTCAGAGATCATCTAGCCCAACCCTTTGCTCAGTGCCCAGAGCACTTGTGGCCTCCATGTCATGCAGCCTTCTGGCTTAAATACCTCCAGTGAAGGAAAAGTTGCCACTTCCAAGGTAGCCTCTTCCACGGCTGAACAGCTCTTATTGTTTAGCTAAAAGTCTTACGTATTTTCCATCTCAGGAAACTCCATCTCAGTTTCCAACAGGCATTTTATATTGCCTGTTTCAAATTGCCTGGACTGTCTGATTAATAAGGGGCTCACTAATTTGGCTAGTTGCTGGCAGTGCAAGACCAACAATCCTTCTAAAACATGTTCTGGCCAGGTCCAGTAATTTAGAGACAAGATTGTTGTTATTATAATGCGGATAAGTGTTATTAAACAGCCTAATATTCACTGATGTAGCTGCTTTTAAAAATCATTTACCTGCTTCATGGAAATTAACAAATGGAAAATAGGTTCTTTGTGCCATTTGGCCAGGTAAAAGACCAATATTACAAAACAGGAAGGATAAATGCCTTTCCCCTATAAATGCACTGAAGTGTGAATCTTACCGTGTATGGTTGCTTATTTGGATAGTTGGCCCACATTTGCTGATCTATAATTGCTTCATATATTCAAAGCGGGGGTTGGGAAGAGCCCATGAGCCCAAATTAAGACCTCCTTTACAAGGGAGGGCTCTGTGCTGAGCTGCCATCCTGAAATTTTGGTGATACCCCTAGAATTCATTCATAGCCCTTGCAATGTGTTGGCTTAAATTCCTGTTAGGTTTGCTGCCTTAACCCCCTCCCAGGAAGTGCAGAGGGCCTGTTTGGTTGTGGCACCCCAGCTTTGGAATGAGCTCCCCAGAGAGATGCGCTTGGCACCTCCTCTGTACTCTTTTTAGCGCCATTTGAAAACCGTTTTATTTCCCCAGTATTTCAACAGTTAACTTTTGCATTTTCTCCTGTACCACTGCTGCACCTTTGTGCTGATTCAGTTGCAGCCACTGTGGTTTTATTGTCCTGTGTTATTTTTTCTTCCTTTTATGTTGGCGGTTTTTTAACTTTTGTTAACTGCCCAGAGAACCTCAGCTATTGGGCAATAAACAAATAAATACAAAGATCTAAGCCTCATTCCCTAACCTTTGGCAAAAACAAAAGCAAAATCAAAAACCTGTCCTAACTTACTAGCTTGAGGTTTGCTTTGTGACTTTGCTGGCACTGCTCTAAGAGGTGACTGGGCATTTGATGCAGCCAGTTGCTTTCTGGCTTCAGTAGGAGCTGGTTACAAGGACAGAGAAAGCCCTGTTTGTGAGCATAAAGTCTGCTTAGGCATATATTTATTGCATCTATATTCCACCCTGTTTTCCTCCCGCGAGGAACCCAAGGCAGCCCACCTGATCCTCTTCCTCTCTGTTTTATCCACAAAACAACAACCCTGCGAGGGAGTCCTCAAGTGACCCACAGTCCCCTGTGGCTGAGTGGGGACTAGGACCCCTCTCCCAGGCTCTCATCCCGCCTTGCTACACCACACTGGCTCCAGGGACAGGGAGTCTGGCAGTCGGCCTTGCAGGGCTTGGCAAAGCAACCTCGCGGTTCCCTTTTCCGTGTCTGCTCGTGGCCTTGCCTGACACATCCTCCGTTCTTCCGTTTTTGTCATCCACTGCAATATTAACGGCTTTTAATCCTGCCGGGGATGGTGGTGGTTGGAGACATGCATTCCTTTCAGCAATCGTGCTCTCCACTCGGATGGGTTGTCGTTGCCCTGTGACTCCATTAATGCACCCCAAACTGCTGTTTTGGGATGCATGAACAGAAGTATGACTTCCAAATCGTGAGAAGTAGTAGTTCTTCTATGCTCTTCGCTGGTCAGACCTCACCTGGAAGACTGGGTCCAGTTCTGCACACCGAGATTTAAGAAAAATGCAGGTAAATTAGAAAGGGCCAGTGGAGGGCTACGAAAATGACGCAGGGTTTGGAAACGCTGCCCAAGAGGAGAGACTGAGAGAACTGGGCATGTCCAGCCTCGAGAAGAGAGGACTGAGGGGGACATGATATCCCTCCGTAAGTACCTCAAAGGCTGTCACAAAGAGGAAGGTCAAGTTCTCTTCTTGCTGATCCCAGAGTGCAGGACACGGAATAATCAATTCAAGTTGTGACAACCCAGATTCAAGCTGGACGTCAGGAAAAGCTTCCTCACTGTCAGAGCAAGAGGGCAGTGGGACCAGCTGCCTGGAGAGGTGGGGGGCTCTCCCACACTGGGGGCATTCAGAACGAAACCAGGCAGCCCTCTTGAGTGGGGTGGTGTGACTTGCTGCCCTGCACCAGCAGCGGGTGGACTAGATGGCCTTCAGGCCCCTTCCAACTCTGCTCTTCTAGGATTCTATGACTGTCAGACAGCAGGGCGTCAGTAATTTTGTAGGCTTGGGAAATTAGTGGTTTCCTTTGAAGCTTGGAAAGCGCAACCCATCCCCCCAAAAGGAGCAGAGGCCCTTGAAGACGTAACTGGGAGACAAAGCAGCCTTCTGGTTGGGCTGGACTACAACTCCCATGAGCTGCGGTCCAGCACAGCTGCAGGGTGAAAACTGGGGCAGTGGATCTGTTCTTTCTCCTTCGAGATGCATTTCATCTTCAGCCACCCAACACCTGCCTAGGAAAACTGAAGTCCTGAGCAGCGGGCAGGCCTTTTTGCAACCGAACCAACACATCAAATAAAATCAAACCCTTCTGTTTTTTACAGAACAAGTTCCCTGCGCTGGCAGTGTGCCAGGCCTTCCAGGTTTAATTCCTTTCCGCGGCCGGCTCGAAGCCTTTGTTGAGCTCCCTGCTTTTCCGCCTCATGTAAACATTGCCCCGGCTGTCTCCAGTTGCTTTTGCTTTCTTCTTTTTGCCCTGCGCTGCAATTCCGGTGCCTTCTCAAGACACGGCTGTGCAGTCAGCTAGTCGGAGTGAAATTGATGCCAGAATATGTGCTCGCTGCCTGGCTTGCGCTTCTCCCCCTCCCCACCCCTTCTTCAAGCATTCGCAGGCCAAAACCTGCAATATGGTTTTTAGTGTACAGATAAGGGGAAAGGCACTGCCTGTGAGACGCTGTACAGAAAAATCAGGATTACCCACATTAGCACGTGCTTGCTCCTCCTCCCAGAGGCGGAAAGCAAAGGCAGAACTTTGCTTCCTGCGCCCCAGGATCCGTGAGGCTGAGCAGCAGCACCGTGCTGGGTTTGGACGGGGCTTTTCCCACCCCACCCCGGAGATGCCGCTGGGCCTTGAGCCTGCGGCTTTTTGCATGCGCCCCTGTGTGCTCCGCATTGCGGCAGGCCAAAACCCTCCGCATGCGGGTCCCATTGAAAACAATGGAGCAAATCTTTCGGGACTCAAGGCCCACCTGTGACCAAGGAAAGCAGGTTCTCCACGCTCAGAATACAATCCCAAGAATGGTCAGACAGGGCCCCCCTGGGAGCCATAGGCCTTTTTCGCCTTCTAATCGCACCCGTTTGATTTCTCTTTCAGTTAGTCGATATTCCTACAACTGCATCTCTGCTCGCCTGTTCCTATATGCAAACCTTGATCCTTATGACTCCTTTCGTCAGTGATGCAGCTTCTTTTCTTAGGTCGGGGGGGGGCCTTTTGGATCCCCCCCCCAACATTTCAGCCCCCTTCCTCCAAGCCAACAAGCCCGGTGACGAAGCCATGCCTATGGGGTCACTCACTGGGCTCCACCCACTATATCCCCCCACCATGCAGGGGGCAGCCTGGAGGAAGCGGGCAAGGTTTAGCCAGACCTCCAGAACGATCCAGCACAGCTCCTCTTGCATTCTTATGAAACCGTCTGGCTGTTTTCCTGAGCGTTCAGAAATAATAGCTAAAATTTGCAACATCCCCAGAACAGAAAAGCAGCTCTGGCAGAGGGTGGTGTGAAGCGCAGGAGAAGCAATGCCGTCGGTGGCACAATAAACAGTTGCACTGGGAAATGAGGCGGCGGCGGTGCGCGAAAGTCCTTGGAGAGCCGTATAACAGCGAAGGAATAAAGAGATATTCTGACTGCTGGCGAGAGGGGTGGAAAGGACAGGTGAGAAAAACGAGTCGTTTCCCCTTCGGACGCCTCCTGCAGTAAATCCCCTCCAGTCGGCTGCAGATGTTGAGTTATTGCTCTGCCAAAAGAGAAACTGTAAGCCAGGAGCTTTATCCTTCCTCCAAGGACATGCTTGAGAAATATATGGGGTGGGGGATGGAGGGTTGAGGTGGAAGAAACAAGAGCAGCATCGTGCCGCTGTGGGGCCGGCTTGGGAGGAAGCTGGAAAGTGGCCGGTTGAGCAGGCATGTGGGGCCAATTAAGAGCTGCGCCCCCAGAGCTGCTCTTTGGTGGCTGGCTGTGCGCGCGCGCGCGCTTTCGTTGGTTTACTTGGCAGCGGTGCTTTTTGATTTTTCTTCATTCTTTTGCTTCTGGGGAGGAGATTGCCCGGAAAGAAAGAGTGGGCCAGATGTAGGAGAAGCCTTCGTTATTCTGCACAGTTTTTCCGAGTTTTGCTCCGAGCTTCTTTTTGCAAAGGGAAAAAAAGAAACGCCAACAAGGCCTTGTAACTTAGCTGCTTAGCCCACAGACAATTAGAAAACTGATGAGGAGAGACAGGTAGACCTGCTACATCACTTGAGGAAATAGACAGTTCCTGGCTTTTCTAATACTTTGGATGTGACTACGAACTTGCTTTGTATGTAAGTCATGAACAATGACAGCAGTGAATTTTAGTTTCAGGCTTTCCTTGCAGGGGAATAAGCTTTAGCAGAGGCGGTTCAGTCTTTTCAGAATGGAGAGAAATGGACCAAATTTGAGGAACCATCAAATGTTAAGTGGGTAGGGGAGGGGGCCATGGACTTTTGGGGAGTCCTCCCAGGCCAGATTTGGACTCCTACCAAAGGTTCTGTACCACTGATTTACAGTTGTAGCTTAGGGGCTGGCTCGTTTTGGGCAGCCCTCTTTCTCTCACTCCCCCTTCCATTTGTTCAAGATGTGACTCCTGGGCTACAGATTTCACAGGGACTCCCAGGTCTCAAATCCTGTTATTTCCCTCCTAAAAGGGCTGGCACAATATGGGTGACCCTGTGGCACAGCCCGTGTTGCACGTTGTGTCGGGGATGGCTTGCCCTCTGTTGGAAACGAGTCCCTAGGCCCAGGCAAAAGCCCAAGCTGAACGGGCCTCCGCGAGCGAAACAGACGTTGCAGGAGACGACCGGGAGTCCTTTAGCATCCTGCCCCTGTACAAATTTATTGCAGCATAAACTAAGGGGATCCAGTCGGCATCTTGGCAGGAGTCTGTTTGCACATAAGGAGACATGGTGTAAACAGTAAGATCAAAGGGAATTGAGATGCAAGAAGACAGTGATAATCACCTTAATAGTGGCCATTCACAAAACAGTTGTCCTAACACAGACATCCTGGCAGTGGTAAGCCAATGAACATCTGTGAACTGAGACCCGGTGTGATTTGAGTGTTGGACTGAGACCGCAAAGATCTGGGTTCGAGTCCCTGCTCAGCCATGAAGCTCACTGGGTGACTTTCAATGAATCTCTGCCTAACCTACCTCACAGGGTTGTTGTTCTTAGGCTAAAATGGAGGGAAAACCTTGTAAGCCACTCTGAGGTCACTGCAAGAGGATAAAAGGTGTAATTACAATGCCATAATAGCAGTGTGATTTTAAATATATATCTCTTGTCCTTTTTTAAATGCTGAATCTCATGATGACAACAACTTCAATTCCACCTTGTTATCTGGCTTTGAAATTCCTTGGTTCAAGAATATCTGCCTTAGGGTCAGTGAAAGTGTCAGTGGCGCAGCTGCTTTCAGTCCATGACTTCCTTTGGGTAGAGCCTGGTCTTTGAACTATGTAGAATTCGGAAGGGCGCTGCTGGCAAATGTTGATATATAGCATATTGGAAACTTCTATTTTCTGACCTAACCACAGGTTAACTCTGGTTTGCTGGAACAAGCCAGCTTTGTAACTGGTGTTCTGCAGTTGACTTGTTTCAAACACACCATAAATAGGAATAGCCAGATAGGGATAACAAATTGTGGTTCATAAAAAAATCCTAAAGTGAACATTGCTGAACTCACCATTATACCGGAGAGGAGGGGAAGGTACTTGAGGAAGATGGATATATATTTATACTTAAAGATTTTTATAGCCCTTTTTGTGGTTTAAGTTGCTAATTTAATGCAGTTGCATTTCTGTCACCCCCGACTGGCATCCAAGCAGATAAGAGCCGGTATGGATGTGTGTGAAAGCTGGAAGCAGCTTGGAGAAACTGCTTGCATGCTTCCCCTTGATGTTTCAGCTCAATAAATTTTTAAAACTCCAGCCCCAAACGGAAAACAATCGCAGTGGCAATTCAGTGGGTAACTAGCTGTGAAGCCTGACTCAATGCAGGTAGAGGGATGAATCAGCAAAGGGAGAATCCAGGAGTCTATTAAGGTTGACAAAAGAGTAGTCACCTTTTAGGAGCAGCCAATGTTTTAAAGGCCTGCTGTCACTGGCAAAGTGATGCTATTAACGCCACATAAGGGTTTGATTTATCTCGCACAGGTTCGCTTAAACACAATCCTGTTTAAAAATAGAAGCTCTTAATGATGTAGCTGTGGAATTTATCCCTATTGTCTCCCTCGGTTTCAAATAGCGGTGCTCAGTTACTCTCTAGTTTCCTTTTCTCTTTCCTTGAAATTGCCACTGCTTCAAATTCACACCAGGGTCCGGTCTGGTTGCAGCAGTTTGAGATCAGTCAGCCTGCTCTGAAGGTTATGGGACTTATTGAGGGTGTTTGGGATAAAATCCACCTTCTTTCATTCCTGGAGAGAAAGGATGTGTGCTCTCTGCTTGTTCGGATGGAGCATGGATCCAAAAGGCTGCTGTTTTTGAAAGACTAGAATTTCTTTCCAGCCATGCAAAGACAGAAAGCTTTGAAGTTCAGTTGCCTTGAAGATCCATCTGTCCTTGTGAAGAAGCCATGGGAAATGTGACTCAGAGGACTGCTATGTAAAATAAATAATATTGATTTCCCCTCCTCCATGCTTCTGAGCATATACAAAGTACCCTACAGTCATCTGGTGATGAACAGAATGAGAGGACTGGAGTATCTCCAGGGCCTTTCTTCATACCTTACAATGAACTTTTTAAAAGCAAGTTTGTACAGAAAAGTACTGAGAAAAACTTCTGGGACTTTCTTATACCAATCTGCTAAATGGGTGCAGTTTTCCAAAGTCAGGATGGTGGTTTCTTTTGTATTTCAGAAGGTATTGGCAACCAGGGAGAGGGCCTTTTTGCTGGTAGGTGATTGGTTGTGGACTCCCTGTGCAGGGACACTTACCTGGTACCACCTTTGCAATCACTTCAGGTCCAGGTAAAAATCCTCTTTTAATTCCCCCAGGCCTTTAAAAGCTGTGATCTTTAGATTTTTGAATTAACCATTTTGATGTAATGTGTTTTTAATCATGCCATGTTTTTTATACTCTCTGCTGATAATTTTTGTAGTGTTATCGTACTGCATTTTAATATTTTATGTTTTTGAGCTGCCTTGAGAAGGTAATATAGGGTGGTCTATATACATGCCAGAAATAACCCATGGGATTTTCTGATAGGTTGACCCCATAAAACATCATTTATTTAAACAAGCCTTGCAGATAATGTTGAGTAACTCTCTCCCATTCCAGTCTTGTTCCCTGTGAGGTCTCTCCTGGTCTTCTCGGCTTGTCATCTGGTTTCCCCTTTTCCCATGTTTAGAGAATTGTTTTCAGAATTGTCATTTGCAATGGCTTTCCAGCTCACCTCTCAACCTCGGCCCCCGTTTCTCTTGCACATCTCTTGCACACAAGGGAGGGGAGGGTGGATTAAATCCCAGCACAAAATCCTGACACGGCCGTTTGATGGCATCACGATTCCACCCTGTACTGTGATTTGATCCGTGTGCATATGTGCCGGTGTGTACCTGTAAGGCAGGTGTTTGAGGGCATGGAAGCAAGCCAAGAACCGGGGCATATCATACACGGGCAGAGACCAGACTGAAGTCAGAAAATCAAAAGCAGAAGACCACAGCCTGTTCCTATGATGAATATCCTCCAAAGCTGGGAAGAAATTCAGGTGGAGAGAATGTCATGAAGGTCCCTGCCTTTCTTTTCAGAGCTGCCCTTTCCACTAAAAGTCTCTCCACAATGTGGTGAGAAGTGCCTCTCCCCGATGCAGTCTTCTGAGAGCTTTGGCTGTTGGGCAATAAAAAATATAATAAATAAGCCAGTAACGTTTCCCTGCATGTTGTTGTTTCACAGCTCCAGCGATGCCTTTCTCCGTTTGGTTCGGCCTGCTGCTACTCTTCCCGGGCATCACGACTTCAAAGACTTGCTTCCCGGGATGCCACTGCGAAGTGGAGAGCTTTGGCCTCTTCGACAGCTTCAGCCTGACCAAGGTGGACTGCAGTGGGCTTGGATCCCATATAATGCCTGTTCCTATTCCCCTGGATACTACCTACTTGGATCTGTCCTCGAACCACCTGGAATCCATCAACGAGTCGATGCTGACAGGCCCTGGATATACCACCCTCGTTAGCCTTGACTTGAGTTACAACAAAATCTCAAAGATTCTTTCCACGACGTTCTCCAGACTCAGGTACCTCGAATCGTTGGATCTGAGTCATAACTCGTTGGTTGCCCTGCCAGATGAATGCTTCTCCCGGTCGCCCCTGGGGGACATCGACCTGAGCAACAACCTCATACTGGAAATAGCAATGGACGTCTTTGCCTCCAAAGGTCAAGGGAAGCCCATCAACGTTGATCTCTCCCACAACTTAATAAGCCGTGTCTCAAGACACCAGAGCAAAGTCATCCCCAACATCCAAAGCTTAAACTTGTCTGGCAATAGGTTAAAGAGTATACCAAACCTTCAAGGGATACCCCTCCGGTATCTAAATCTCGACGGAAACCCACTTTCATCCATCGGGAAAGAGGCATTCTTGGGATTGAAGGATTTAAACCACCTGTCGCTGAGCGGGATCCATGAGCTCACGGAGATGACGCCTTACTGCTTCAAAGACCTGCCTGCTCTCCAAGTGCTCGACTTATCCAACAACCCCAATATCCATTCGTTGCATGCTGAAGTCTTTTACAGATTAAGTTCCTTGCAGGAGCTCAACCTGTTGGGCACAGGTGTGGCGACCTCCATATCAAAAGAGATGCTGAAATACTTGCCTTCCATCAAAAGCATCACCTTGGGCACAAACATCAAGTGTCTTAAGACAATCCGGGAAGGTCAGTATCACAGACAAACCGGGCTGACGAAGAAAGAGTTCCTCACCTGTCACGACAGCCGTGGGTCAGTGGCCCCCTATGCTTTGTGACAAGGACCAAGGAGGGTGAATGGATAGCCTTGGACTTTATAAAGCCACAAATGTGCCTTCTGTAAAAAGTGTTAATTTATATATTTTGCATATTTCAATACTTGATTACAATGATTGATGAAGACTGGTTGTGTGTGAATTCATTCGATTTCTTCTCCCCTGTCCCAGATTCTGCTTTCCATGAGATCAGCGATTTAATTCTCCTCAAAACCAGACCCGCATGCGCAGGGTCATGTCAGCTAGTTCTTCCCATCGCACTCGCCTGTCACTGGGAAGCCTTAATGCCACAACATGTGGGCGGATCGTGCTGCCTGTCGGTTTTTTGCTGCGCTCTCTGCTGCTGGTGTAGTTTTGCAAGAAAGCAAGCTGCATGGGATGGGGTGTCTCGTGTGGAAGCGGAATCCTCTTCTTGGAAGCCTCCCAGAAGTGTGATTCTGATTGCCAAAGACGTGCACGCTCCCGATTTGCCGTTTGCTTGCAAAACAGCCCTTGTGGCAGTTTCAGCTGTGGTGGGACGGCTGCAACACCACCAGCCCCCCAAAATGACCATCCCTGCTTTATGGGTCCTGCTGTAATCAGGAATACACAAGGCTGCGAGGTTCCCAGTCGCATGGAGGTTTTGCACATGCAAATCCATGAGCAAAACTGGAGCTGCATGTGCCAAGGCTTGTGGGTACCTTTCACTCCTCGCAAGCTCCTCTCAAGCTGAAGGAATCACACAGGCGTGACCTCAAAGAGGGCTTCTTCCTAGCAGCAGGAAACACCCACATTACAATTAAAATGGGGGCATGAGAAAGCTGGGCTGTAGCCCCCACTCAGCCTTGAAACCCACTGAGTAACTTTGAACCTCTCGGCCTGGCCTACCTTGCAGGGTTGTTGCGAGAAAAGTGGAAAAGGAGGGTTCTGTGAGCCACCTTAGGTTCCTTGCAGGATTTGAAATGCAGCGTGGTGCTTGTGATCATACCTGCTGTGTGCAGAGTATCGGAGGAGAGGATTCTGCTCCAAGGAGGTTAGAAGCTAAGTAGGGGTACGAAAGGAAAGGTGAAAGGAGGAATGGAGAACTTGTGTCTCGTTGTAAACCAGCTTTCCCTAGGTGCCCTCCTGAAGTCACATTTCACAGCTCCCATCATGCCCAACCGCATGGCCCATTGGGAATTGTAGTTCAGGGCCAACACCGGCCCTGTAGGATCGCCAGGCAAGCTGACAGTGAGGTGAATCTGCGCGCGCCTGGATTTGGGACTGGCCCCAGAGGCTGGATCACGCGCATCCTGGGTTTGGGGCTGTGTCCCTCACTTCCCGTGCGCAGCACATCACACCAGGAACCAAAGAATCGGTTTCTCCTAATTTCCCCCCGATCTCAGATCTTTCCATCCCGTTTGCAGCGTTTTGTCAGGATTTATCAAAAGTGATGCCAGCAAAATTCAGGGATTCCCAGCATGGGGAGGGCCATGTTTCAAGATGAGAAGTACATCAGGGATAAATGGAGAGGTAGCAGCCCAAATTTGGCGCTGTATACCTGGCTGAATGCATAGGGATTGAGAAGCAGACAGCTCAGGCTAAATGCCCAAAGCTTGGATGGGACAGGCTGCCAGGTTTGCTTTCCCTCACATTTTTCAAAGTTTTCAGATCTCAAGTTCTTTGGGCACCATTTAGGAAGAAATCTGGGAAGATAAGTCCTGTCCTCCAAAGAGAAAGACCTGAACGGGACAAATTTCTGACCCATTCTCCATGATGATAGCATTGAACAGTCCTTAAGACTTTAGGAAGATCTGTCGAGAGCCCTGTTTTTAACTTGCCAAGCTTTAATTTTTTAATCTCCACTCCCTGCTTGACCTTCTTCACTTCCAGTCTAATCTGGCAGGCCTTTAACTAAGAGAAGACACACATTTCAATTTTAGCAAAGAAAGCCTGTGTGTATTTTGCCACACCAGGAGTTCCGGCCTTCACTTCAAAAGGATCATTAACCTTTCCTTTTTCTCTTTGAAGCACTTCACAGGCCTTGCACCAACGTTAAGGTAAACATCACACACCGATTGGTATCCTTTGCAAAGCCCTTTACGATGCTGTGGGTTTTGTTTACACTGAAGCATTTCCTCCCTTTGTGGTAATTGGTCCCCAATCACTACACACCCTGAAAGTACATTTAGCAACAGTTCTGAATTCAGAATCAATGTGCTGCAAACCAGTTTGCGTAAGATTAAATGTCAGGCAGAAACGGGTGCTGCAGACCAGACCGTAAAGCCAAACGGGGTAAAGGTAGAATTTTGTTAATTCTCTTCCATCTGGCGTTCTGCAGAGTCAGGCATTTTCATCTCACAGAAGTAATTGATTATCACTATTTTTTAGGGCCGTGCAATAATTTTTTTCCAGTTGGCAAATATGTACCGTGCTAATGCAAGCTTGTGCAAGTGCGCATTGTATCAATCCCAGCAACAACTGAAAAGCCCTCGTCTGCAAGATGTAGGCAATCGGGTTCATAAAATGAAGGACTCATTCAAACCTGTTCCCTTGATGCTGGTGTTTGCAGAGGGTGATCCTGGCCTCTGCTGCAGGCAACAGTCCTACTGCGCACTCCCTTCCGCCTGTGCTCCAGCTTTTCCCTTTTACTAAACCAGGAGCTGGGGCGGCCATTTGGGCTGGGGCTGGGCAGAGGGCTTAACCCTTTCCCCCTGCACCATTCCGTGGACTTAAATGATTTCTCTGAAGTGGCATTTAGTCACGAAGGGGGAAATCTGTAGAAGACTCTGTGTAGCAAAAGCAAATATGCCATGAAGCCTATTCATGGATATCCAGCTATTTGGAATGTAGAGAGACCACTTTGGGGCAGTGGTCTTGGGCAATTGGCTGCAGGGAGGAGAGGGCATCGCCCCTTCCCCTGCACTGCCCTTGGATGCTTTTAAAATTAGATTTCTGCCTTCTCTCTACAGGTTAGGGCGAATAGGGGCAAGGGAGTTGGCTGCACCGTGCTTTTAAAACCAGTGGGCTCTTTTCTCTGGGTTTTCTCTCGTCTTGCTTTTGTAGAGATGGTTTTGGATTGGCCTTTTCCAAGATGGGAGAGTCATCCTGAAAACCCAAATCCATCTTCTGTGACTCGGCCTGCACCATCCTGTAAGACTGAAAGGAGCTGAATTCTTGCTCCGTTTAGAGTAGGCATTTCAGAATCGAACCATCGTGAAAGGGAAATGGCATCAGCAAATAAGCAGAGGATAGGCACAGCCGTGTGCCTGAGGCCACCCTCCATTTGCAGGGTGGCCCATTTTACCTGCAAATAGAGGGTGGCCTCGAATCAGAAATGCAGCACCTCATGCCCACAGAGGTTCTGCGAGTGGCCGGTGGAGCTGCCTCCAAGCCCCACATCGGGGGAGTCTACACCTGATCTCCGAGCGCACAGACAGGTCCATGGGCTTTGGGAGGAACTGATGCTTTCCAGAATGAATGAAGGGGCTGGGGGCTGGAGATGACATGAGAGATGCAAGCGAGGTGCCCAACATAGCCCCCCCCCCCCATTTAAGAAGCAATGACGATTCTCTGGGCCACCAGTGGCCCACAAGCTCCATTCAGTTGGTCTGTGCAGAGGTTAGCGGCTACCACTATTCCAAAGATAGAAGCAGGATGAATGGTGAGCAATGAGCCAAACCTTGAGCTGGGGAAAATATCTTGACTTCACGGAAGTTTGCTTGCAGAAACAAGCCAAGACCACCATTACTAAAATAGGACCTTTGAGTTTGTTTCGATTTGTACGAACAATGGCAATGTTAAGCGGTACGCTTTGAAGAATTGCGACTCTGTACCTTCTATCACCATGGGAAATGCTTCTTTTAACAGTTATCTCCTGTTTTGCTAAGGAGAAAATAATTTAAAATAAGGAACATTTCTTTTTTAAAACATGAGTTGCTCAGTTCATCAAGACTGCCCAGGGTTTTTTAAGGGACTGAGGTGGTGAAGCAATTAAAGTTTCTTTCCCAAGCCAGCACAAACAAAGTTTTTTGTTGTGCTGCTTTCCAAAGAAATCTCCTCACTGGAGACATTTCTGGGCCTTCTGTCACTTAAATTGAAGGTGTGGCAGCTATCTCATCCCTCAAATGCTTCCTTTAAGTGTTGTTTCTGTTCCAACACAAACACAGGAAAAGCAATTTACAGGCTATAAGCTTTTCTCCTTTAGAACAGTGTAAATTGTCTTTGGGGAATTCCTTTTGTTTAGAAGAAAGAATAAAGCACTTCCTTCTGTCTTGCTGTCTGCACAAAGTGCAGTCAGAGCCCAAGGATCGTTTATGGATTATTACTATTTTTTAACTAATGCACTTGCCTAGTGTAGCATTTCCACCCTTTTAAGGGTTTGCACTGGTCCAGAAGAGCAGAAGCAGCCCAAATAAACAATAAATTAATGGAATACCACCTCTTATTTGCCCCGTGACCTGGGCATTAGCCTGCCCTCCAGATCAGCCCTCGTCTACTTATAAACAATGGACATGGGGGGAAACATAGCTGCTTCATATGAATTTAAAGTAATGGCTCCTTCGGCCCGCAGGCTGCCACTGAATTTTCCACAGGGTAATCTGATGAAGCTTACATAATTATCGGTAACATTGATTTTATCTTTCTGTTCATGTGATGCTGGTCGAATCAGCCGGAAACAGGGTTTGAAAGGGGTCCTTTCACAGCAGGTTGCTGTTTGCATTCCGTGATTCTACTTTCTTTTGCTATATTTCATCTGCCTAATAGGCCTGGAGTTTATTCAGACCAAGTGAGATGTGATCTGAGATTTCTGGAATAAGGATCTATCCTTGCTTGGGTTTTACCGATGCACAACCCCATGCGGCGGCTTTGAAGATCACGAAAGGATCTGCCAAGAGTGGGATGGAGGAGGGGAGGGGGCTGCTTAACCCTTTCCTCCCACAATGATCTATTGTGCAGAGAATTCTGGCTGGTGCATGAACACGGATCATGCTGCCGCCGGGATGGGCACTTTTGCCTAGGAGAAAAATAGTTTGGTTTGGCACTAAAGGCATGAATGAAATCGCTGCGAAGGCATGTCTGGCAAATGAAATGCCGTCCTTCCTGGGCTGAGTGCTGGCAGGCTGCCTGGGAGCCTTGGGGTTCAGCGGGATGCCGTCCCATTGACTTCACCATTTAAAACACGGCATCAATTTTAGACTTATTTAAAGAAGCTTGCAAGATTTGGGCGCTTCCCTCCGAGCAGGAGGCCGGGGGCAGCTCAGCAGCAAGACTGCAGAGCTAATACATTGCTAAAAGGGGAAATACATTGCTATGGGGAAAACAAAGGGGTCACAGCCCCTGCCCCAAATGGTCCAAAGAAGAGACCGGCCTGAACTCCCTTGAGGGAGACTTCTTCAAGTCAGCTGCTGGGAAGAAAAGGGAGTTTTTTCCAGTGTTCCCACCAGCCCAGTCCCTTCTGGCAGTGAGATATAAAGAACATCGGAAGGAAATCGTAAAATACCTACAAGCAGACTCAGGCAGGAGAAGGAGGTCCTTCTAAGAGCCTGGCCCCTGGCCATTTAGGGCTTCACAGGTCTGAAGGTATGTTAAGCTGCCCCCATGGCGAAGCTATGCAGGACCGCGGCTGGCCTGAGCTTGGAGGGGAGACCGCCTGGGGACCACCTGGAATCTCACAATGGCAGAAAGGTGGGACACAAATACATCAATCTTGCATTGAACCCAAAAACAGATTGGCAGCAGGCTACTGGTTTTATTTATTTATTTATCTATTATATGTCTATTTTGCCTTTTTTTCCTTTCCAGGAACTCCAAGTGGCTTACCTTCTTCTCCGCCTGCTGCTCACCTCTCATCCCCAGAACAACAACCCTGTGAGGTAGGCTGGACTGAGAGGCTGCGACTGGTCCAAAGTTAGCCAGTTGGTTCCATGGCTGAGCAGGGACTAGAACCCGGATCACCTGAGTCCCAGACCAATGCTCTTAACCACACACCCACACTAGCTCTCTGGATGTTTTTCGCTACCATTTTTTTTCAAGAGCCAGGATGTCGTGATGAGGAGAATGCTGGACTGGGGACCTCAGAGATCGGGGTTCGAGTTCCCACTTGGCCATGAAGCTCACCGGATGACTTTGAGACAGTCACACACTCTCAGCTCAACCTACCTCACAGGGTTGTTGTTGTGAAGCTGAGAAGGAGAGGAAGAAGAGAATTAGGTAAGCCAGCTTGAGTTCCTTGAAAAGAAAAAAAGCAGGGATATAAATATAACCACGAAAAGAAAAATACTGATACGTTCTTTTCTCTGCCTATGCTGTACTTGAGAGGAAATCTGCTGCCTCTCTAAGAATATGCAAAAATAATTTCTGCTTCTGTGTTTGAGGACAGGAATCCAACACTGAGATAATTTTTAAAAAATCAATTACCTGCACTTACTTACATCCTGGTTTGATGTTATGCCTCTCTACAGTTGTTAAATGTGCAGGTGGAGCGGGGGGGGGGGTCTTTTGCTTCCTCCCTTCTGTGTGTGTTGATTATTCCTGTCCCTTTGATTTCTCCAAAGGGTTTTATTTGCTCAGCCCATTAAAATTCTCCAGCGAGGAAACGTTTGAAACATTTTAATGTGCCTACAAAGCACAGCAGGGAAAGAGTCTGCGGGGCCGAGCTGTTGTTTTGAAAGGGGCAGGAGGTTGACTACACCAAGACTTGCAGGAATTTATCAAATTAACGATTAGAGAACATTTTCTGCGGGCGAGCAGAACGATTTCACGTTGAAACAGGCTGACAATAATTTAACAAATGGATTTGGAAAGCTGAGAAGAAAGAGATGTTTTCAGAAGTGTGAGGGGTGCGTGTCTTGGAGGGACCCTTTCATGCTCGGTCTCAGGAGGCTGAAGATTCTCCGATGAACGCATTTACAGCATTGCTGAATATTTAAACTCGCACATTGGCCCCTTGCCAAGGCGTCCACCCAGCTGCTGCCTCCTCTTTCCCACACGCAGCTCCCCATATGGTGAAGCCTTGGCTCAGAGGGAAGTCCGCTGGGGGCTGCCTGGCCAGCCGGGGCTCGGCACTGACCCCTCCAGTAGAAAGGATGCATTTATTTAATAAGCAAACTAAGAGGTACCCGTCGCTTTTTAGAAAGCAGTGCATTGCACGATGGGGGAAAGAAGGAAAGTGGCATCACTCCCATTAACGGAGAAAGGGGTTGGGATGGGAAACAACAGCCGGGGCTGAACCAATCAGCCCGTTGGCGACACTTCGAGTTCTTTGCCAATCTCAATCATGCCCGCGGCCTGATGACAACAGCCTTCCCCCATGGGGCCGGCTCACGTGTGCCAAGGTGGTGTTGCTTTGTGTGCTTCATGAAGAAGGGTTTTGGCAGAGCTGTGTTATTCTAGGGAGGGCTTCCATAACCCATTTCCTTTCCAGATGGGTGCGGCTACAACTCCCATCATCCACAGCAAGCTTGGCCCTAACCTGGATCCCTCTTGGACTTCAACCACAACCAGAATGGCCCACAACCCAGTTCCCTCCAGATAGGACTGAATAATAGAATCACAGAATAGTCGAGTTGGAAGGGACCCTGAAGGCCATCAAGTCCAACCCCTGCAGTTGCAGGACGCCAAGTCACATCATCCCACTCAGGTGGCTGCCCAGTTTCTTTTTGGATGTCTCCAGTGTGGGAGAGCCCCCCACCTCTCCAGGCAGCTGGTCCCACTGCTGTATTGCTCTGACAGTGAGGAAGCTTTTCCTGATGTCCAGCCTGAATCTGAGTTCTTGCAACTGCAGCCCCCATTATCCACAGCCAAGATGGCCTCCAACCCATTCCCCTCCACGTGGGTTTCACTGCAAGACCCTTTTCTTACAGCCAGAATGGCCACCAAAGCCTTAGAACAAAGTGTGCGCCCAGTTGGGTTAGATGACAACTCCTGCCACCCACCGCCAACCTCACAACATGGCAGATATTTGTGTACGTTTTTAGAAGATTTTTTCCAGTGTTATGTAAGTGTCCCTGTGCATTTACAGAGGTGCAAAATTGCCTAGCCTGGGCAATGTCCAGAGTGCACCCCTGGACCCTGCCCCCCCCCGTGGCCCCCCCCCCCCCATGGCTAGCTTTGACAGCCGTCAAAAGGGCAGCCGTCAAGCCAAGCCAAAAGCATGCATGATCTTGGCTTGTGAAAAAGGGGCCGTGAGATTTACACTCCCTTTGGGGCAAGAAAGACTACTTTTCTTTTACTTTGTGGCCTCCTGATGGGTGCTTTAATTCCTCCACTAGTCCCTGTGCCTGGCAGCTGCTCAGGAGGACAGGAGAGTACCAGCCACCCGTCTGGGAAGCTGCTCCGTGCTGCCGTGCGAGGAGGAAAAGGGCTGCTTTTGGGCTGGATGCTGCCCAGGAGAGGCTGCCCACTTTGGACCTCTGTCAAGTGTGCTCATGGACACTTCGAAAGTTTCAGCTTAGAAACTGGGGGCATACATGAGTCATGCACGAGTGTTTTAACCAGGGCATTTTTTGTCATAGAACGTTCCAGCACCTTTTTTTGACGGATTTTTCCAATGGAGTGATTTTGACTCGCCTGCGGGCTGCTTGTGTGTCGCGCTGATTGTGAGGGCGCTGCTCGGCTTGGGATCGGTCGTGTGGTCACACGCTGAGTGCTTACTGCCAGCAGCAACCATTATGTTTATGTGTGTGTACAGTGACTGGCTATGTGCAAAAGGTAAATAAATTATTTATTTCAAAAAAAGTTGGTGAACTGAAAATCTTTTTTAGTGTAAAAGTGTGACTCTAAGACATGAGTTCCAGCACTTTTTTTTTTTTTTTTTTTTACAAAAAAAGCACTGGTTTTAACAAATAAATACTTTTTCGAGGTAGACAGAACCTGATTGAGATCAAGAGCCAGTTGTGGGGGTTTTAGTCTCATTTCCCCTGCCCTCTTTAGGGTGACTTCCCATCCTACCTTCCCTCTCTCTTGCAGGTAGGGACAACAGTTTCATATTCAATGGACATGACACAAATAATACTTAATCCAAATCAAGATCCTTGTTAACCATGCTGTGAAAATCCATTTCAAACCCACAATAGTCTATCTCAAAGTGACCACAGGCTATATTCAATGCAATAGAGGATGCAAATTTGGTTCCTTACAACCAAATACGAGATTTGTGAACTGCAGTTTCTAAATTAATCTTAAGGTGTACACTGCACATTCATTAAACCAGATATAAGCAGCTTGTAGCTGTTCAGATGTTTTGTCCTACAAAACTTGCATCGTGCCACAATGCTAGCAACACCGGCTATGGATGAAAGCAACTGAAGGCCAGAGCATTAAATGCATAGTTTGGTTCTGTGCAATTCTTCTTAAAATGTAACATGGCAGTTATAAATGAAAACAAGGAGAAATGTGGCACAAAAAGGGAGAGCCCAGCCCCCTTCCTCATGTCAAATAACAGTTTGGGGGAAGATTTTTGTTACAATCATCATTCAGGGGAAGGAGCTAATTTGCATTTGCCAATATCCCAGTTCACGTCTCTCATAGTTACTATGCAAGTTAATTTTTGTAAAAGTAATTTGGCACCAAAGTTTAATTTCCTGTGTCATTTGGCCCAAAGTCACAAGAATGGAATATGCAATATGGGCTCTTCACAGGCTCATCAAAAAACATGCAAATTCCCCATTTGTGTTTTAATCTATATCAAGCACAGCCCTATCTATTCCTTCATTGAGAGCATTTTCAATTTCTGTAAACTAGTAAGAGGCTATTGAGTTCTTTGTGCCATTGCAGGAGAAATTCTTAAAGAGCTGAAAACTGTCTTGAATGCACACTAGTGAACTCCTTAATAGTTCAATTTCTTCCTGTAATACAAGCGCAGGATAAGGCAGGTCTGTGCTGGTTTGTGTTGGAGGACCTGTTTGCTGATCTTTGCTGATCTTTGGACAATTGTCTCCCTTTTCTTGGTGTTTTCATCTGCGTTGGCTCACTGCCCTCTGCTGGCCTGGCCTTCGATCACCTGACACCCAGTCTTCCCATAGTGGTGGAACTTCAGAGATATGGTGGATAGTTTTACTGACAGCTTGGTAGTTCATTCTTTCATAAAGTGCATTTAATATAACTTTGAAAAGTTTAAAATAATAGCTTCGACACAGTAGGCCTCCACCAGGGCCCGCCTTGAACGCTGAAGCTGCTCAATGCACAGCCAGTATATTTTAGTGCTCAGAAAGCCATCCTTCGAACCCTCGCATCATACCGGGGAGTTGAAAAATTCCAAAGCAGCCTTCGTTAGTCCAGCTTAGTTCACTAATGAAATGCAGGTCACGTAGGCAAGTAAAGCCTCCTTCTCCCTTTCTGGGAAAGTGTTAATTAAAAGAGAGATGCTTCAGCTAGCTCTGGCAGGCTTGCCACATCAAAAAGCTGTCTGTTTCGTGCATGTGGAAGCCTGGGGAATTCTTGGCTGAAGAAGCTTGCACCTGTAGAGAAATGAATTCAGAACGGCAGCTTTGCATCATAGCTCCTTTATATGTCGTTCAGTTTACACGTATGTAAGAGAGAGAGCCAGTGTGGCGTAGTGGTTAAGAGCGTGGGATTGGGACTCAGACGATCTGGGTTCAAGTCCCCGCTCAGCCATGGAGCCAACTGGGTGACTTTGGGCCAGTCACAGACTCTCAGCCCAACCTACCTCACAGGGTTGTTGTTGTGGGGATAAGATGGAGGAGGAGAGATGATGTAAGCTGCCTTGAGCCCTTTGTATGAAAAAGGCAGGATATAAAATCCATAAATAAAAAACAAATAAAACATGCATACTGTGTGCTAACTAGCACACTTTATAACAGAAGAGTGGGTACATTTATTGAGTACTTTCAGCCTGGAGAAGAGCAATCTGAGAGCCGTTTCCAGGCATTTGAGGGGCTGCCACATAGATGATGGAGCAAATTAGTTCTCGGTTGCTCCAGGGAGTCTGGACTCCACAAAGGTCCAGAAAGGTCCTGCAGGCCGCACAGGCAGCAGGCCGCCTCCCGCTCAGCCCCTCCAGGGCTCTGTCTGCCCAGGAGCCATGGCGATGCAAGGGGATCCTGCTGCTGCTTCCGTTCCCTCCGCACTGGAAGCTCCCTGCTGTGTGTAGACATGTGGGGCTGCATGTCGTAAGCATGAGCATCTTAGCATGCAGCCGCTGTGTCGCCTCTCTGACAGGCTGGCAGAGACTTCTTGGGTACCTGCAGGGCCAGCAGAATCCATTTGCTTCCCTCTTGCCTTCCCCATTGGAAGGACAAGCAGGGTGCAAATCCAGGGACTCGACTGGTCCTGGAAGGAGCAGCCCAGCTGGGAAGCACCGCCGAGTCCCTTTCTCCATGCTGCACACGGAGAATATTAACAGAGGTGGGGCGGAAAAGGCAACAACACCAGTGGCTGTGGCCATACTCAGGCATCAGCCGGTTCAGGCAGGACCCAGTGGTGACCAGTTTGGCCCTGCCATGGAGATGAGTTCTGCACCTTTATCTTAAGGCTGTATGCAAATATTAGTCCTGGCCCCATCCCAGTTGTTCAGGGCCTCATGTCTTTGACCCTGTGGAAAGAAGAAGCAGAAGCCCTGGCACAGAAGTACATGTTTGCTGTGCTGATGGGCCAGAAAAAAAGCTCGCCTTTAAAACCAACTCTCTGTAGAGAGGAACTGTGACTGTCTTGGAAGAGGATTTTATCTCCACCTGAGGCCACAAAATGCCCAACCCAGGCAGTGTGCCTGAGACTTCCGGACAGCTGCTTCCACTCGTGACTTATTTATTTATTTAGAAAATTTCTATGCCGCCCCATTCGCCGAAGCCTCGGGGCGGCTCACAAAAGCCCCGGGGCGGCTCACAAGGACTTGTCTTCCTCCGTTCCTCTGCTCCAGCTCCTTCCCTCCTCTTCTCCACCACGGCTTGCTCTGCTTCTTGGCTGCTGGTTAGGAAAAGTCTGGAAGACTGTGATGGATCTTGAGAGCAGCAGCTTTCATTCCTCTTGGTGGCACCAGGTTGGCAGTTTCTTGCCAGCAGCAGCATCCTTAGAACTTGGGAGAGGTCAGGTTCAGTCACCATCAGCATGACAAAACACTCCACACCCTGCAAAGTGTGCAAAGGACATGGAGAAATGTCCCCTGCTTGGGTGAGAAAATTCCTACATGCCTATTCTTTCCGAGGAGGAACCTTCCCTTTGCTTCAAATATGGGTGCAGGGCTATCTTACCTCCTGCTTACCGAGAGTTTTGGGGCTGGGCGAGGTTGGTGAAGGGAAAATCCAGTGTCAGCACCCAGAAATGGATGCCTTGCATAGGTTCTCTTTTGTTCATCTTATCAAATGTACTCTCAGCTTTCTCTCAAATTCTTCAGATGTTTGCCTGAGCAGAACCCTCCGCAAATAATTCAGGTTTTGTGTTAGGTGGAGTACACCAATAATAACCAGTCTCAGAATATTTCACAACGTTTCTGAGAAGTTTTCAGGCTTGGGTGGAGTTTGGCTCAGTGAGAAGAAGCTCCAGAATAAACGGGAAAGCAAACGAACGACTTATGTTTTGCTGCCCAAACTGGATATTGTCAGCTGAACCAAGATGCCATGTCTGGTCTATGTCATTCTGTTTCTATCTATGAAAGGGCCTCTGAGAGAGAACCAGATGCTGATCTCATTTCATATTTATTGGTTGTTGATTCAGTGGCTTTACGGCGCATACAGGCTGTCCTAGGAGATGTCTTCGCATTAATTTAAAGGTAGCACAGAAGCTTTCAAATTAAATAAACGTGTGTAGCTTTGCAACCATGATTTATTCTGTTGCCAGCCAGCCAGTGTTAGAGTATAAAAAGAGCCCATGCTGGATCAAATTTAAAGGTCCCTCTACTCCAGCAAATCTGCATAAACTGAAGATTGATTAGTTCTGGCACAGAAAAGTTTTGGGAGAAAAAGATCTAATCATTGATGAGCATTTTGCTAGCAATGAGGTGCATACGGAAGGAGGGCTTGGAATCCATGGAATGTGAAGTCCTGTACACAGTGACGCAAGGAATAGATAAAAATCAATGCAACCACCTAAATGGTTCTCATATTTTTAAAAATCCAATTACTGATTTTCTCTTAATATTAAATAAGCTGAGAGAAACAGCTACGGAGAGAATTGCCCAGTATGTAATTCCGTGTAGTGGTTAAGAGCATGGGACTGGGACGCAGGTGATCCGGGTTCTAGTCCCCGCGCGGCCATGGAGCCAACTGGGTGACTTTGGGCCAGTCACAGACTCTCAGCCCAACCTACCTCACAGGGTTGTTGTTGTGCGGATAAGATGGAGGAGGAGAATGATGTAAGCTGCCTTGAGCCCTTTGTAGGAAAAAGGCAGGATATAAACCGAAAAATAAAATAAAAATAAAGAAATAAATAAATAACCACACAAGCTGCGGTGGGTGCTCGTTGTAAGAAAGAGCCTGCATGGGGATCACTCAAAGACATTCATTGTTTAGATGTCAAAGGCAGATGAGCAAAACATGGTACATACAGCACAGCAAAAAGATGCAACTCCTGGTTGTAAGAATGGAACAATAGGTTGCACCCAAAGAGTTCAGTGAGACTTATACAATTAGAGCCTTTCGTGGTCAGATTTATGCCCTTTTATGAAATATAGAAGATATTAATGAGAAACTTGATTGAAATCAATTATTTTAAATTGGCCTTTTTAATTGCTGGTTTAAATCATGACTTAAATCAATCCAGGCTACCATCAGACAAGTCACCCAAAGCTGGGGCAGACCCCAGATGGTTTTCTCACTGACAAGTGTCTGTGACTATGGTGTTTCCTTATTAATCTTTATTGTGCAATACAAAAAAAAACCCCCATTCCTCCAAACCACACCAAAAAAGAAAAAGGAACAAAGCTGAAACATCACAATTTTTGAATAGAATATAAAAATATCCATATCTCTAATTACATATATATTATATAACTCCGTAAGTTAGTACAAAACACAACTTACTACAATTATTAAAATAATTATGCATAGGCTTCAACAAAGGCATCCCAAATAACAATATATTCATCCATTTGCAGATTATGCCTAAAGGCCACTGGTTTAAACATTAAAAGTTTAATTCACCTCCCCTGTGTTATTACAAATTTCCTTCCAATGCTGTAATATTATTCTTTTAGCAGTCCAAAGGGTGAGAAAGATACATTTGCACTTACGGGACTAAAGTGTTTGGCTCCACAGGGGTAAATGACAGTCATTCAATCTCATATGCACAGTTCCAATCAACAAAACTGAAAAGGGGTGCTGCCAGGCTGGAAAATGGGGGGCGGGGGGGGGACAACCAAGGGTAAAGTGTAAGGAGTCATTAGACAAACAGAGACGAATCTAGGTTATTCCAACTTGCACATGCGTTATGGCAAAATAAACTTATGCATCTGAACGCTAATCCACAGAGATCAGCCTCAAGTATTTATCCAGCATGAAAGAATCTGCCTCTGTTAACAATACTACACTTTCTCCAAGACTGTTGTCAATTAGGAAAGGAAGACCAGATATTCTGAACAGTTCCCTTTTTTCCATCATGGGCTCCCTTGGGGGTGGATCATTCCCTTCAGGGATTTTTAGTTTAGGGCAGGGGTCCTCAAACTTTTTCAATGGGGCCAGTTGAAAGGCGGCAGGTGCGGGCTGGTGAGGCGGGGGTGCCCGTGGGCACAAGCGGGTGAGGTAGCGGCACCGGCACGCACGCGCACGGCGAGGCAGAGGCTTGCTCACTTGGAGATTGCTTTCTCCGAGTGACCGAGCTGCTGCCTCACCCCGGGCGCAGCGAGGCGGGCGGCAGGCGCGGGGAGTTCAAAACCACAGAGGCAGGCCGGATAAATGAGCATGGGGGGCTGAATCGGGGCTGTAGTTTGAGGTCCCATGGTTTAGGGGAAAACAGGACAGCACTGGCCTGCCATATCCATGCCTGGTGGGTAAGTGCAGCACATCCCATCCCATTTTCCATTTTTCTTTTCCAGATTTATTTATTTATTTAGGGGACTTCTATGCCGCCCCATTCGCCAAAGCCTCGGGGCGGCTCACAAACCATCAATAAATAGAATTCAATAAAACAATATAAATTAACAATATAAATTAAGTCGCCCTGGCCAAAGAATAAAATGAATAAATAATATTAACAATTAAAATAACATTTGAATAAAAAGGTCTTCGCCTGGCGCCGAAAAACAAATAACAACGGCGTCAGGCAGACCTCTCTGGGGAGCGCATTCCATAACTTAGGCGCCACCGCTGAGAAAGCCCTCCTCCGAGTAACCACCCTCCTAATTTTCTTCACTGAGGGTTCCCGGAGGAGGGCCTCTCCCGCTGATCTCAGGGGGCGGCTGGGCATATATGGACGTAAGCGCTCGTTCAGGTAGCCAGGACCCAAGCCGTTTAGGGCTTTATAGGTCATAACCAACACCTTGAATTGGGCCCGGACTTCAATGGGAAGCCAGTGAAGCTGACGGAGGACTGGAGTCATGTGAACATAACGTCCCGTCCCCGTCAGCAACCTGGCAGCTCTATTTTGAACCAATTGAAGTATCCGGACCGTCTTCAAGGGCAGCCCCATGTAGAGCGCGTTACAGAAGTCTAGGCGGGAAGTCACCAGCGCGTGTGTCACTGTCGCCAGGCAGTCGTTCTCCAGGTAGGGGCGCAGCTGATGGATCAGCCGAAGCTGAAGGAAAGCGCTCCTCGCCACCACCGTCACCTGAGCTTCCAGTGAAAGCTCTGGGTCGAGGAGCACTCCCAGGCTGTGGACCCTGTCCCTAAGGTTCAATTCACCCTCCCCGAAGCCCGATCTGCCAACCAACAGGACCCCTGTTGTTACTCTAAACTCTGTGGGACCTGAACATGCTCGGTCCTCATTGTGCTAAGGTTTTAGTTTGTGTTTGGTGGGGGAGTAGTTTTTGCCACCTTAGGTTTGCTAGGGGGTGTACTCCAGGATTCCCTCCAAGCCCCCCCTTTTTTTGGTGAGCTTTTTTTGGCTTCAGTCCTGTCAGTCCAGTCGGTTCACTATCAGAAGGCGTCACAATACCGAGTGTGCAGGTCCTTCACTGGGAGAACAACAAGAATCAATACTTCTGGAACCCACTTGCGGGCTTTCAGGATGAATCTGACTGACCCTTGTAGGAAAAATCTTTGAGCTGATGCAGCAAGCCCATTTTTATGACTTAAGTGAGCAAGGATGCATACCAGGAAACATGCTCCCTGTTCAGGGAAGCCTGCCTCTCTGGCACGCTTTGAGAATCAAGCCTGCCTCGAGCTCATTCTTAAGATTGCTTTACGCAGGATGCCTCACCGCTGCTCAGCCACAGTGCACACCGAACATCCGCTCCACTGCAGGTAGCCACATCGTACATCCAACGTCCCGGCACTGCCTTTGGAGAGGAGACAAGGAAGCATGCCTTCCTCCCATAGGAAAGCACTCTGTACATGCTCAGCAGCAATTTCTGCCAATGCCCCCTTTTTAAGGTTGGTGGCTGGTTTGCAGGGGAGGCCGTATGAGGCGAGGCTGAGGGAACTGGGTCTCTTCAGCCTGGAGGAGAGGAGACTCAGAGGGGGTCTGTTGGCGACATGCAGGTATGTGAGGGGGTGTCACACGGAGGTGGGTAGACACCTGTTCTCCCCTGCAGAGGAAGGCAGGACGCGCTCCAGCAGAGCCGAGCTCAGGGAACCAAGGCTCCATTTGGATGCCAGGAAGCACTTCCTGACAGTCAGGACCCCGAGGGTGTGGAATGGGCTTCCACGGGAGGTCGTTGAGGCCCCATCGGTGCGGGTGTTCAAGGACAGGCTGGACATGCACATGGTAAAGCAGAGCTGGCTGGAGCCGAGGGTCAGACTAGATGGCCCGGGAGACCCCTTCTGACTTGCTCGGTTTCTATGTTTCTAATAACAAAAATGCTTTTGACCTCAATGGAGCAAAGCTCTTTTGATACATAGAGTTATGTGGCTGAAGAAGGCACAATCAATAGCTGTGATTGCCTAATTGGGAAAATATTCAACACATGCTCATAGGCACTCATTTCCTTTCTAAGTGTTTTATTATAGCATAATTCTGAACCCACCTTTTGGCCTTTAAGGCGTTTATAAGAATAAATGGCTAATAAGCTCTAGCAACACGCAAAGAGTGCTTTAAAACAGCAGCTGAACGAATGACTGTTTCTTGGACATATACACCCCATATGCCATGGCACTGGGCCCAGGCTGTGGGATCAACGTTCCCATCTTGATCTTGTGCTTAAGATTCATGCATAACAAGGTTCAAGGCACATTTGCACATTTAATTTCCATGTTAAGTTCACTGCAACAAACATAGCCCAAAGTCTTGGGCCGTCTTAAAACCTATCCAATTTCTCCTGGCATAATCCTTCCTGGGTTGACCCGAACGTCAACAGACGCCCTGAGTGCTGTGTAGTGTTTCAGGCTTATACATATGGTGAGGGTGAATGGGGGGTATTTTGAACAGTGAGATCAGAAGGAAATTGAATGTAACTGTTGTACCTGACTCCCCAGGATCCTGACATAATAGAGATACCTATCAGCTTTCTCAGGGCATTCAGGATAGGCATGACTCCTCTAGGCTCCAGTTAGGCATGACACGGCCAAACACTAGAATAATCAGCTGTCTCAGGGTATGCATGATAGGCTTAGCTCTCCTAAGCTCGAGCCCATTCAAATGACTAGTAACTGCCTCAGAGAATTCCCCTGGTAAGTGGAAAGAGCTTACCTACAATGTAATGGACAAAGATTGCTTAGAAGGTGTAAATTAAAAGATAAAGCTTACTGCTAACCAAATCTGCTTCTGTATATCGCTTGCTCAACTGCTTATGTGATTCTGTAACTCCCCATTGTCGCCATTGTTCTCATTCTTGTCAAAAACTGATTGTATTGTTCCCCATTTGCCGAAAGCGGATTGTGAAGGTATAAAGATCTCCTTCCAACTCTGTTCAAGCACCGCATTCCTCTATGAATGTGGTCCCTGCTGCAGGTAATAAATCTCCTCTTTACTTTACCATCCGGTCTCTGGCCTCGTCTGTAACACCGCGGGTACAACAGTAACAAGTACTAAAGGTGAGGGTCAATTTGCATTTACCAAAAGCCACTGTGGGTGAATTTTCTCATAGGGTTTCTCATTATAGCAGCTGCTGCCATTCTGAATATCTGGGATATGCCATAGCTTCTTGTTGTAGAAAGGGTGGGTTACTGGGGTGGCTGTTTTGGAACTGGGGCTGGCTTATCAACCTCTCACCCTCACTGGGTTCCCCACTAATGAGAAACCCCACAGAAAAGTTTACCCACAGTGTCTTCCTATTATGTGTCACCCAGATCAGTCAGTTAAATCCCTAACAGTGTCAGCTCCCTCCTGTTAAGAACATAAGAAAAACCGTGTTGGATTAGATCAATGGCCCATCCAGTCCAGCACTCTGGGCTACGAAAGTAATTCTTTTTATCTTATACTTAAGAGCATAAGGGCCTACGAAAGTAATTCTTTTTATCTTATACTTAAGAGCATAAGGGCCTACGAAAGTAATTCTTTTTTTTTTCTTATACTTAAGAGTAGCCTTCCTAAACACAGTGAATGCAGACTCATATACCACAACTCCCAGACTCACCCAACTAGTCATGATGACTGGGGGATGCTGGCAGTTGTAATCCAGCACCCCAGGAAGGTGCCACGTTGGGGAATAGATAACCCCTGGAGAAAGTGCCTGAAGCTGTAAAAATGCGAAATCCTAAAACCCTCTATTCTGGCTGAAATTTTCTATCAGTAAACACAGGAAATTTGTGTTAATTCTTCCTGAGGCTATGCAAACTAAAAACAGCTGCATAACAATAGCAGTCCTGTTTACTTTTTCTCTATAACAACGGTTTGGTCTAAAAATTGATTTCCCGTGTCAGGATTTCATATCTGCTTTGGATGATTACCCGAATTCAGTGGAAGCATACAATAAGCAGTCAATAGTTTATTTACAGCAAACAGAAAATCTTAAATTACAACAGCACTGAAAGGTAGACTAAGGCTGACTACGAGGAACAGAACATGCACAGAGTGTTTTATGGAGTTACAGTCACCCACACACGAGAGGAAGAGGAATGAGACTTTGAATGAGCGATAATGTGAGAACAATATAGAAGCACAGAAACATTAAGAAATTATCAGGGAAACATTGGAAAAATATCATGATGCATCAAGATCTTGAGTGACAGGTAAAAAGGTAAAACAATCAGAAGTAACAGAATTTAACAGGCTTCAGTGTTTGCTTTTTACAGTCAGAGGTGGAAATTTCCAGGAAGACAATGGGGGAGACGGCAGAAGGGGGACTGAACTCTTTGGAAAGATTACATATGCAAATAATATCTATTCTCTTGTCTCCGTTTCCCATAGAAGGAAGCTGAATGGAAAACCCCTGCAGATTTGGGGGTGGGGAGGCAAAGTTTTCTATATTCAAAAGTCTAAAACATAACATAGCTGACGGAGATTGTCTCGGACCTGGTGTTGAAGACTCCCAGGATGCTGGTCCTGGGGGACTTCAGTCTCCATGCTGAGACGGTTCTGACTGGGGCGGCTCAGGACTTCATGGCCTCCATGACGGCCATGGGGCTGTCTCAACATGTCATCGGCCCGACCCATGAATGTGGACACATGCTGGACCTGGTTTTCTCGACGGGGCAGGAAGAGGGTGGTCTGAGGGTGAGGAATTTGTGTCTGACTCCCTTGTCATGGTCAGATCACTTCCTCGTGAGGTTTGAGCTTGATGCCGGCCTTTCCCTCTGTAAGGGTGAGGACCCGATTGTCTTGGTCCGCCCTTGGAGCCGGATGGATCCAGATGGATTCCTGAAGGCTCTGGGGGATTTCCCAGTTGATAAAGCTGGCGCTCCTGTCGATGCTCTGGTTGAACTGTGGAATGGGGAGATGGCCAGAGCTATTGACACAGTCGCTTCTAAGCATCCTCTCCCACCTGGCAGAGACCGTTCATCCCCTTGGTATACACCTGAATTACAGGCGATGAAGAGGGTTGGGCGACGTCTAGAGCGTAGGTGGAGGAAATCACGGGATGAATCTGACCGAACACACTTAAGAGCCCATTATCGGGCCTATGCTGTGGCGGTGAGGGCAGCGAAGAAGAAATTCCTCTCCACTTCCATTGCCTCCTCACAGTGCCATCCAGCGAAGCTTTCTCGGGTGGTACAGGGGCTGGTACATCCAGGCCCTAAGAAAGATCCTGTACCACCTTGAATGGTCCGCTGTGACGACTTTGCCCAGCACTTCAAGGAGAAAATCGCTCAGATTCGTCACGAGCTGGACTCCACTAGTGACTCAGATTCCCTAGGGGAGGTGCCAATGTTGCCATCTGGTCACACATTGTTGGATGAGTTTCAGTTATTGTGGCCTGATGACATGGACAAGGTGCTTGGACAAGTACGTCCCACCACTTGCCTATTGGACCCTTGCCCGTCTTGGTTAATAAATAACGCCAAGCACAGGATTGGGATCTGGATCTTGGAAGTGGTTAACGCCTCTCTGAGGGAGGGTCAGGTACCTGCCCCTTTAAAGGAGGCGGTAGTCCGACCGGTCCTGAAGAAAGCTTCACTGGATCCAGAGATGGCCACTAATTATAGACCGGTGGCCAATATCCCGTTTCTGGGCGAGGTGTTAGAACAGGTGGTGGCGGGACAACTCCAAGCACTCTTGGATGAAACTGATTATCTGGACCCATTTCAGTCCGGCTTCAGACCCGGGTATGGTACTGAATCTGCCTTGGTCACCCTGTACGATGACCTGTGCAGGGAGAGAGACAGGGGGAGTGCATCCCTGTTGGTCCTCCTGGACCTCTCAGCGGCTTTCGATACCATCGACCATGGTATCCTTCTGGATAGGCTAAGGGGGCTGGGAGTAGGAGGCACTGCTTGGCAGTGGTTCCGCTCTTATCTCAATGACCATTTCCAGAAGGTGGTGCTGGGGGACGATGGCTCTGCGCCATGGCAGCTATGCCACGGAGTTCCGCAGGGGTCCATTTTGTCCCCCTTGCTATTCAACATCTACATGAAACAGCTGGAAGAGGTCATCCGGAGGTGCGGGCTGCAGAATCATCAGTACGCTGATGATACCCAGCTCTACCTCTCGTTCTCCACCAATCCAGGTGAGGCGGTGGCTGGACTGAACCGGTGCCTGGCCAAGGTAATGGGCTGGACGAGGGCCAACAAACTGAAGCTCAATCCAGACAAGACGGAGGTCCTGTTGGTAGGTGGGTCAGGCTTCGGGATGGGGGACCTGGGCCTTCTCCTGAATGGGGTTGCACTCCCTGTAAAGGACAGGGCCCGCAGCTTGGGAGTGCTCCTAGACCCTGAGCTGTCTTTAGAAGCTCAGGTGATGGTGGTGGTGAGGAGCGCTTTCCTTCAGCTTTGGCTAATCCATCAGCTGCGTCCCTACCTGGAGGATGATTGCCTAGCGACAGTGACACATGCATTGGTTACTTCCCGATTGGACTACTGTAACGCGCTCTACGTGGGGCTGCCCTTGAAGACAGTCTGGATACTTCAAATGGTGCAAAACAGAGCAGCCAGGTTGCTGACGGGGACTGGGTGTTACTCTCACATAATCCCAGTCCTCTACCAGCTTCACTGGCTCCCCATCGAAGTCCAGGCTCAATTCAAGGTGCTGGTTATCACCTACAAAACCCTTAACGGCTCGGGACCTGGATACCTGAAGGAAAGCCTGCTTCCATATTTGCCCTCCCACCCCTTGAGATCGGCAGCAGAGGCCCTCCTCCGGGAGCCCTCCGGGAGAGACATCAGGAAGCAAAGTACCGGGAGGAGGGCTTTCTCTGTGGTGGCGCCCCATTTGTGGAATGCGCTCCCCAGAGAGGTCCGCCTGGTGCCGTCATTATTTGTTTTTCGGCACCAGGCTAAGACCTTTTTATTTAAAAAAATATTTTAACAACGCTTAATACCTATAGGTTTTAATTGTGCAGCCAGGGTGTTTCTGGATTTTAACTGTATTTTGTATCATGTTTATTTATTTATGTGAGCCGTCCCGAGGAGCATACAAAAACTCTAAATAAATAATAAATGAATAAACTTTTATTAGGACAACTCCAACACCCTCAATGGAGTGTCATTCTGGAGGTTTAAACATGGATTCTTTAAAATTAGATCAAGGTGATCTGCTTTGCGCCTTCTAGATCAAGGTGATCTCCTTGCGCCTTCTAGATCAAGGTGATCTAAAATTAGATCAAGGTGATCTGCTGTGCGCCGGGCAATTTAGAGGTCACAAAGTCACCTTCCTCAGCTATTCCTATGGAGCTTCCAGGGTCACTGTGTCACCCCAGGCATTTTTCTTTTCATAATAACAGGAAGGAAGTTGCAATTTAAGACCTTTTACACCAGGCATTTTGTGACAATGTTGTAAAAGAATGACTTAGTAATTAGTAAATTACAATACAGGGGGTGCACCTGGATTGCCAAAGCTACCAACAAGGCATTGATGACAGCTACAAAATGGAAAGGGCTCCGGACCAACTTATTTGCAGGAAGATGGGTGAGTCTTACCATTAGGCTTGGAAGCCCCTCTGGGTGGGCCTGTCATCAAGCTGTATTAGGCCAGCAGCTGTATTAGGGCTTTTCAGTGATGGCCTAGTTCAAAGCTCCCTAGGAAAGCATGCAAGGCCTTTACTTTGCTTCTTTGGAAAGTGCTTTTTTCCAGGAAACTTTGAGCTAAGTTCTGTAGTGGCCCAGCTCATGTTCAGCTGGTGCTGTTCTACGGCATGAGAAGGAGATGGGGAGCTTTTCATGATCACAGGAAAACATTCTTCCCAATATTTTGAATGGCGGCCACATGTTCATCTGGAGCAGTGATTCCCTAAGTGGGCAGTAGAAAGATCCAGTGATAGGTTGTTTTAAATTTGCAGTAGAGCGATAGACCTAACACAGAAAAAGAGGTGTGGGGGGTGCCCAAGAGAAAAGGCGGAAGCCCAAAAGAGTTTGGGGGGCACTGATCTAGAGACTCAACTTGCTGCTGTGTCATGAGTTTTACAGGGTCATTTACTCTTTAATATGATACATGAGGCATCTGGGAATGGTTGGACCAAAAAGCATGCCATTAAAATGTTGAAATCATAAGCAGAATCTAGCACAATAGTCTGAAGTGGCACCATCCAACCACTGCTTAGTCACATCTTCATGAGGATTAAAGTTAAATATTGCCTTCTCTTCGGGAACTGTGCAATTGTCCAAAATAAGACATCGAGCTTCAGCCACTTCATTCTTTGTTTTGATATATTTTTAAACTATTTCCACTAAATTGGTCTGAGGGCCCTTTAACTGGATTACAGTAAAATAAAAACATATAACTATGACAAAAAAGCAGCGGTTAAGCAAACTAAAAACAGGAAACAGTTGAGAGCAATTGAATTAAAACTGTCAAGAAACAATTATTAAAATGCCTAGAGAACAGAGTTGCTTTTGCCCGGCACCAAAAAGATTGTAACAAGGGCACCAGGCAAACTGCTTTCGGGAAGCTGTTCCACAGGTAGCTTTGACTCCAGAGAAGGCTCCACTGCTATTAGCCCTCCTCCTTACCTCCTTGGAGGAGGCTCCAAAACTGATGTGAAGGGCCCAGTAACTACATAAGGGGGCAGGTGGTCCTCCAGGTACCCTGGTCCCCAGCCATTTAGGGCTTTATATGTTAGAACAAGCAGCTTAAATTGCTCCCAGAGCTCAACTAGCAACCAGTGAAGTATTGGAGTCACATAGGCATGCAATCCTGCTTGAACCAGCGGTTGTGTCACCCAGCTCTGTACCAGTGAAGTTTCTGGACTGTCTTCAAGGGCAACCCCACACAGAGCATATTACAGTAGTCTAGTCGAGAGGTTGCCAAAGCATGGGTGACTGTGGCTAGGCTCTGCTTGTCCAGGTAGGGCTGCAGTTGGTAAATTAATTCTAGCTGAAAGAAGGCCCTCCTGGTCACTGAGTCTACCTGGGACTCAGGTGATAGTTTTGGGTTCAGGAGCACCCCCAAGCTACAGACTCTATCCTTCAGGAAGAGTGTGACCCCATCCAGGACAGGTCTGCCCACTCTGGGCAGACAGACCATCCACCAACAGCATCTCCATCTTATATGGATTGAGCTTCAGGCCATTATCAATCTCAGGCGGTGATTCAGAATGGAAACCAACTCACCTAGGTTAGATGAAAAAGAGATTAAAGCTGGGTGTCACAGCATACTGATGACACCTCAGCCCCCATCTCTGAATGACTCTCCCAGCACCTTCATGTATATGTGAAACAGCATGGGGGGCAGTATAGAGCCCTGAGGAACCCCAGAGCGTAATCGCCGTGGGGCAGAGCAACTGTCCTCCAGCACCACCATCTGGACATGTTCGGCCAGGTAGGAATGGAACAACTGTAATACAGTGCCCCCAACTCCCACCCCCGCCAGCCTGTCCAGAAGGATGCCGTGGTCAATGGTGTTGAAAGGTCCAGGAGAACCAACAGGGTCACACTCCCTGTCCCTCTCCTGCCAAAGGTCATCCCATAGGTCAGTGATGGTGAACCTTTCAGAGACCGAGTGCCCAAACTGCAACCCAAAACCCTTATTTATGGCAAAGTGCCAACACTGCAATAAAACCTGAACACTGAGGTTTTAGTTTAGAAAAAACAACTCACAGCCAGTCCAAGCCAATATATATATATCCTTGGCAGCGCACTGACCGGCCATGCGAAAGCTTGGACAAGTCGCGCCTTGTGACGTCATTGCCTGGCGCTGCTACTCCTTTCCGAGCATGCGCATGGCCCCTATGTGCACTGGTGTTCGGCTGCTGGGGCGATGCTGGGGCGACTTGGCTTGCGTGCCGACAGAGAGGGCTCTGTGTGCCCCCTGCGCAAGCGTGCCATAAGTTTGCCACCACTGCCATAGGTCATTCCAAACCCCAGCATGAAACCCAATTGAAATGAATCAAGATCCAGGAGTGCCTGGAGCTGCTCAGCCAGCACCTGCTAAAGTTTTTCTCTGCACTTTTTATTTATTAATTCAGTTTCATTTCTTGACAACCCAATGGCTGAAGTTCTTTAGGCAGCTTTGCTCAGTTCATAAAAACAAAGACAACAAATACAATAATGTAAAGCAAGGTATTTTTCCAATATACAAAATTTAGAGTACAATCCCTTGTTATTTTCCCAACATTTTAATATTTAATTGGTTTTATCTTTGATTTTATCATTAATTGTTGGATGCAGTGTGTTGTTTGTTTGTATGTATGTTGTTTTCTGTGTAGGTTTTTTTTTTTTTTTTTTGCAAGCCGTCCACTGTGGTATTGGATGCCATATAAAAACTTTAAATAAATACATGCCTATTTTGACAAGAAAAGGGCCCGTAGCTCCCAGCATTCCTCCAGCCAGTAAGTCTAACCATGCATACGATTGCACACTTAAGGATTTGTGGGTCCTTCTCCCCAACAAAACAGCAGATTATGCATGCTAGGAATGGTGGGCCCCTTTTCTGTCTAAACATGCCTCCGATTGTGCGTCGGGGAACAGAAGGGCTTTCTTTAGCCTCAGCTTGGGCCAGTCCCAACTCTCAGCCCAACCACACTCCACAGGGTTGTTGTTGTGAGGATAAAACAGAGCCATGTAAGCAAGCTGCCTTGAGTTCTTCACAAAGGCAAGATATAAATGCAATATAATAATATTACAGCAATAATAATATGCGTATATTCAATAGACATGATGTAGTGGCCAAGAGCATGGGTTGGCCTCTAGGCTGGAGAGCGGGGCTCTAGTCCCTGGTCAGCCATGAAGCTGCCTGGGGGACTCTGGGCCAGTCACTGCCCCTCAGCCCAACCTGCCTCACAGGGTTGTTGTTGTGAGGAGGAGAGGAAGATGAGAATGGGGTAAGCCACCATGGCAAGGAAAAAAGCCAGGATATACATAAAATATGTAAATGAATGAAGTCCTTTAGAACTAAAGGCGCAATTCTAGGCAAGTGTCGCCAGGGGACAAAAGGCCTACAACTCCCAGCCTGCCGTGCGGGGAGTTGCGGACCTTTGCTAGCCTAGCATTGTGGCATAGGCGCCTGTCACAAAGCCCCTTCAGCACAGGCAGGACCGCCTCACCCAGCGGAGCCCGCCGCCGAGGAGCATCCCGCCTGCAGCTGAGGCCGGGCAGGCGGGGCTGGAGGCCGCGGCAGGGCCGGCGAGGCGAGGCCAGGCCGGGCGGTCGCCATGGCAACGGGGCGGGCCTGCCCGGCCTTGCCGGGCGCACCGCCCTCGCTCACTTACTCCGCCGCCGCCGGCGCCGCCCCGCCTCGAGCCGGTGGGAAGGCGGGGCCAGCGCGGCCCAAGGCCCATCCGGGAACGACCCTGGCGGTGGCGGAGCAGCGGGAGGGCAGTTCCCCTTTCTCCGGCTGTCGGCCTCCCAGCCAGGCGGCCGCTTTCGCTCCTCGACCGCGCGCCCAGCCATGGCGCCCACCGGCGACTGGGAGGGCTACTGGGGCCCGCCGACGTCCACGCTCGACTGGTGCGAGGAGAACTACGTCGTCTCGTACTACATCGCCGAGTTCTGTGAGTGGGGCCGGGGGGCGGCCGGAGCGCGTTCACACGTACACACGGGAGCCCTCGTGTATCCCCCCCCCCCAGCCAGCCACCCACGCACCCCCGTGGCCAGGCCACGGGGATCGGTCGCCCCTGGGTCCTGAGCACGGCAGCAGCGGTGCGCGCGGGCTACTCCGGCGCATCGAGGGGCGCCCGTTCGCACGTGCTCGCGGGTTCCGGGGTGCCCCTTGCGAAATGCCGCTTTCCCCTGCAGGTGTCCTGTCTGGGCGTGGGACGGCGTCGCCTTGCAACACGCGGAGGAGGCAGCTCCGTCCGAAAGGCTTGCCTGTAACACTAGGCATGCTTCCCGGGGGCTCTCGCCAACCCCCATCCTACCCCTGTGGGGGTGCCCCCGGCGGGAGGCGCCTTCGTCAGAGACAGTGTGGTACAGTGGTTAGACACTGGAGCGGGACTCGGGAGATGCAGGCTCAAGTGCCCATTCAACCCTGGAGCCCACTGGGTGACTTGGGCCAGTAACTGACTCGCAGCTTAACCCACCTCTGTGAGGATAAAATGGAGAGGAGGAGCAGGATCATGTAAGCATCCTTGGGAAAAATGAGATATGCCTGTCTAGAGGAAAAATAATTGAGATATACATATATTCAATAAATCATAGGAAGAACTAAGTGGGGTCTTTTTCAGATGCTTTGGGCATATTTGGGGCATGCTTTTGTATATAGATTGGGGAAATAATTGTAGGGTGGGGAGATGTTTGTAATAAGCCACTCCATTCTAGGGAATTTGGAAGGGGTGGCGGCAACTACATACCTGTGATGGGAGAAATACTTGCAAAGGCATTTTTAACTACCTTCTCTTTGCTAACCTCCAGCCTAAGCCACAAGCAATATTTTAGGTGAAGTTTTATTTTGACCTTTGTACCTTGTGGTTCCAGAAAGCATGCACCTAAAAACTTATCCAAAACAAGTAGTATGTTAATTAATTTTGGAGCCATCAGCTAGCTCTCTGGGCTGTTAACAGTTATTAGAATACAATAAAATATGATGCAACCCTCCCAGCCATTAGTGCTTGCACAGCAACTTATGGGATGCTGTGCATTTAGTTGTTTCTATTGTTTGTTTACCAATATAAACAAATGGATATTGTGTGTTTCACTTAAGTCTGCATTTACTGCACAAAATACACATTATAAGTGTGCTGAAGTAGTAGGATTAGCACAGATAACACAAAAAGCAATTATGTTAGCCCAAGACTCTTGTACTAATAAGTATTTCTTCTGTGAGGTAGATTTTTCAGTAGGCTTGTTTAGCACCTTCTGGTGCTTGAAGGTCTACGTATTTCTTGACTATTATAAAAAGCTTCTTAGGTTTCCAGAGATCATGAGAGGGAGAGAAGTAGAAAAGATGGAGAGGACTGGTAGGATTCAGAGGAGAAATTCAGTTGTATCTCCAAGCAAAGCTGGCTGGGCAGTTTGAGTAATGTATGTTGTTGATCACCGCCTGTCTCAATATTGCATAATTCAACTTTACTGTTTTTCTACTTTATTTCTAAAAATAGGAGAGTATAAACTCTGCATGTTTTACCACATAAAGGGTAAAACACAGTCCCCACCCTGCTGTAAATTGCTCAGAGAGCTTTGTCTATTGGGATGTATAGAAATGAAATAAAAAACAATGTTTGTGCTATACCACATCCAGACCCAAGGAGAAAGTTTTCAAAGCTGCCAGCTTGGGGAAATGGAGGGAATACGGCACAACCAGCTTTCCAAATGTCCTTATCCCTTCCTGTTGATAGTTTTCTGTTGCTTTAAAAAAATCAGCTGTATTTTCTTTAAAAAATATCCCTTTATTTGATGTTTGCACAGTTAGTGTGTCCATATGTACTGGGACTGCAAATAAATCAATTTGGTGCAAGGAGCAACAGTCAAAAATTAGTTTGCTAAAATTGATGTACCTAGCAATATATAGAGAACCTGCTGTGTTATCAACATCCAGGGAGCAGGATGCAGCCACATTAGGAAGCAGAAGTGTGGTTTGCGGTGGAACATTGTTTTGCTAGTAATGGATCACCTAAAGCGTTCTCATTGCAGATGATTAAGGTGGAGTTTGGTCTGAGTGCAGATACCCTGAAACCCCGAAGAGGCTCTGGTTGCCAATAAGCCAAGAGTGTTTGCAGTGTCTGATTTGGGTGGGAGCAAATACTCCAGTTGGACTGATTCCAGCGCAAGTGTGGAATGCCCTGTGCTTTGCAGAGTCATGAGGAATATCACATGGGACAATGCAGTAGATATCTCACATTTACTAAAAGTGCGTGGAGGATGATTCACCTTGTAGGTCAAAGAGAATGAACTTTTGTGGGACAAAATGCATTCTAATAGCTTGCATCAGGGAGCAAAGGTATTTTCCAAGGGATAGTATGTCTCAACTACTGGCCCTGAAAAGATATTATGGGATAGGAAAATCCTATATCATGAGGTCTGTAGGACAGTTCCCACTTTCCTATTTGTGAGTTCAAAGGGGCAGCATGCTGGCTGTTCAAAGATATGGAGTGCTGGAGCAGATGGCTAAAAAAATCCCCACTTAAAATATGTGCCAACATCAAGTGACACATTCTTGCCTTTCCTGGGGAAGATAAGTGGCCTGGTCCAGATGTCAAGCAGCCAGCTGTCCAATCATGTTTGGAGTGCCCTTCAGATTTCTGTGCTCCGTCCTCCCCTCGTGCGTATAAGTTTCTTTTTCCAGTTTCTACTTTCCTTCAATGCCTGAATCAAGCGAACTGAGGTCAGCATGAACCGGGGATTGCCTTCAAGCCATGATGTGAAACTCGCACCACGCTTTGGAGGCAGTTTCCACCTGGTGCTGACCACAATTTCCCCAATCTGGACATCAGGACAAGCCATAACAGGATGAAGGTCCCACATTTAAGCACATGCAGCCAAATGATAGTTGGATTGTCAGCTGCCCTAACATCTAGTGGAGTCATTGAGTTTATGAAGGAAGCTGAAGCAAGGAACAGTTTGTGAAAACTCGAGAGGACAGATTCATCAAAGTGACTTTATGACTCAGTTAGATGCAAAGATCTGGTACTGCCTGCTCCCAAGAGTTCTAAAAAGAGGGTTTGCTGTAAGAAAGTTTACTCTAACCCAGCGCTGCCAGTTTCACTGTAAATTTGTCACGGTTCTGATTCCATATTTTGGTTGATCACATGCTCACTGGGGCATCCTAGAAGCACACTCGGAGGGAATTGAGTTGGAGGAGGCTGCAGATGCTAATTTTTAGCTGCTCTGATCAGATAACAAATATGTAGCACAACATCTGGAACTTTTTACAGGTAAGAAGGTCAGAGTGGATGAATGGAAAAAATTGTTCTGTGGAGATTTAATAATGTCAGAAATGGCAGAGTCATATGTGTATTGTATTATGTATCTTGTTCCCGAGCACTTAATTTGGCTACATTTGGTGATTAGAGTGTTGGACTGGGGACTTGGGTGATTCAGGTTGTCGTCCCCCCCCCCCCCCCGCCGCCATGAAAATCACTGGGTGATTATGCTCAGTCTCTGCCCAACCTACCTTACACGGTGGTGGTTGTGGGGATAAAATGAAATAGGGGAGGACTGTGTAAGCTGCTTTTTGGCTCTTCACAAGAGGAAAAAGGGCACGCTATAAATGCAGTGGAGATTGCAAGTCTGTCTGAGCTACCTCCATGGTATCTGTGGGACTGTGCTTGGGAAATGAATAGGACACAAATCAAGTATATCACATGAATCAAGTTTTGATCAGGGTTCCACACCCCTCCTTGCAATGGCAGGAGGGAAACCAGACCACCAGTGCGTCTCCATCTCCCTCCTTCAACTTGCAGCAGGATGTGGAATTGATTGGAAGGGACTTACTTCTGAGACTTACATAGGATGGTGATGTTAATGACTAAGTTTAAATGTCTTCTTTAAATGCAGAATAAGGACATCTCCTGTTCAGCCTATTGTTTGCCAGTCTGCTTTCAAGAAACATAATTAGTTTTCAGCATCTCCCTTGCTGTTCAATTCTGCACATGTCTAGTGTTCAGACTAGGAGGTTCCTTCTTAGACTCCATGGGAACCCCAAATGGAACTGGGTATAGTTACCCAATTTTCTGTTTCCTCTTTTACCGCATTTTATTTTTAAAAGGATATTTTAAAAAGCTACAATAGAAGCTCAACTAGACTATATAGGATGCATTAGGCAGGATTCAAACAGGTGCAAGAGGATGCCATGTGGTTAATGAGGCACATCAAGGAGCCTGCATTAGGAAAAGGGTGTCCTTCTGCAAAGTAGAAGGCTGCCTAAATGAGAAAAAGAGAGAGCATGAGCTCAGGCGTGCAACCCTGACAATAAGGAAAAAGAACATGTAATTAAGAAGCATAGATTTCCTGTTTATGATAAGCATCTCGGGACGCCCCTGGAATGTTACAAGTGAGAGAAAGATGATGAGGGAGGGTTGGGCCATAATGTAGGGGGTAAATTAGTTCGTTGCTTTGATCGTCAGTGCAGAAAATGTTGGCCTGATACCCATTCCTGAGCTGCCTTGGGGGTATGCGCTGAAGGAGTCTGAAGAACTGTGTCAAAGAAAAGTTAAGAGATGAAGGCTCTCGGGCCACCTGACAAATTGCAAAAGAACACATCAGCAGGACTGCAGTGCATGGACTCAAGAATTCTAACTCAAATGTGTAATTGTTGCTCTGCTAATAAAAGTGCACAATCTGTCACTCGCTGGCCTCCTTATTGGAGGAGGAAAAGTGGCCTCCCACTTTATTATATATTGCTGTTAAATTGGTATCTTGGAAATGTGTTGCTTTGTGCTGCCAAGTTGTCTCCAACATCTGGTGATCCTGTGAATGCCATCTCAACCTTCTGTCCTTAACAGTCCTGCTCAGCTCCTGTAAACTCAAGGCAGTGGCTTCCTTTGTGGAACTATCTCATATTTGGTCTTCCTCTTCTTCTTTTGTCTTCAGTTTTTCCTCACATAGTTGTCTCCTCCCATGAGCTTTGCCTTGCAAACCTGTTAGTAACTTGACTGGGTAGAGTACTAGTGTCATTAATAGTTTACTCATTAAACACATAAGAACAAGTCCTATTGGAGGATTTACTTGGAAAGAGAAACCCTGTCTCACCAGTCTCTGACAAATGTTTGAGAGTGCCAGCAAGACCATAAATTGAATTATCCAGGGAACATACTTCCCAACACTGTTGACCAAGCCCTTCACCAGAGCTTCCAAAGCAAACTTATTTGTTTGTACATATTTCAGCCATCCAGTATACAATACATTAATAACATCAAATTCCAAACTTTGCGTCATGAGATGAGAGTACAGATTATTTTATACAAAACGGATTAAAGAACAGGAAGCAGAGGGTAGGAATCAGTAGGCAATTTTTAACAATGGCAGGAAGGAAGCAGTGGCTTGTATTGAGGCGAGTGGTTTGTTTAACTTAAGAATATATGGAATGAGCTAGCCCAGTATGGATGACCGCAAGTTCAGGAAGATGAAAACCCAGGCTCGAACAGGATCTGAGGGACCAGTATGGTAACAAAACCTTCAATATTAGTAAGTGTAAAAGGGCTTCTTTGAATTGGATGCAATTCAGAACCATCTGGTGGAGGGTAATCTTAGATGTGTATTACATCATTTGGGGAAACCTGAAGTGGGATGGTGCAGATTGGTGTCCTGCAACAGCAGGGGGTTGGACCTGATGCCCCCCCCCCCCTTGGCCCCTTCCATCTCTGCTATCCTGTGAAGTTGACTGTAGGGTCCATATTTCCATTTTCTTATTTGCCATCATCACCTGGAGGTACTGTACATTAATGTGCATTGTCCAAAAGTGACCATCGTAATTGGAGGTACTTGGAATTTTATACTGTGCTTTATTATATTTGCATTTGATTGTATCTTTTGTATTGGATTAATTGTTGTGAACTTCGGTCAAAGGTGCTCCAGCTGTTGGGCAGTATAGAAATGAAAATAAACACGTTACAGCAAAAAAACTCACTAGCTATACTGATGGGACCTGAACTGCTTTGTGATCACCCAGAAAAGAAACCTTGGGCTTATCGTTTATAGCTCAATAAATATATTGGCTCACTGGGCTACAGTAGTTATTTTATTTTAAAGCAGTGCATAGAGGTAAAAAGTTGAAATAAACTGTGAGTAAATAATGTCTTTACTGTGCATCTGCATTTGGAAAATTGTGTGCAGTTCTAGACGCCTGTAGAGGTAGAAAAGATGTAGAAAAGGAAGAGCAAAGTGATCATGGGATTGGAGCACATTTCTTGTGGGGAAAAGCTTTCAGTTTAGAGGAGAAAAAGAACATGTCAGTTTATAAAGTTATGCATGCTGTAGAGTCTCTGTTAGGGTCATCAGTGAAACTGATGCTTGAACATGAGATAATTTCTTCACCCAGGGCATAATTAAGTATTTGTTGCCATAAGATGTGGCTACTAGGTTAGATGGATGACTCCTCCAGAGAACTCCTTTTAAAGCAATAATTTTAAAGCGCTCACAATACCTTCATGAACTTTTGAATAACAGAGTGGATTCAGCGATGCCTTCGTGCCATGGTTTTGGTCTTTCCAGAAGCGGAGGTTGGTCAGTGTTGGAAATAGAGCTTTGCACTAGATGGATCCTATTTACCAGAATGCTTTCTGTTTCATCTCTTTGGTTTCTTTGGATGCTAGATGGACGCTCTTCCCCACATTTTATCTTTTATGTTTGCTTTTTAATATGTCTTGCATTTAGCAGTGTACAATGTGAAGGGTTCATCAGGAAATGTATTCAGGTCTGTGTCTGACTGATACAGTGGAAGAACCTTGAATGTTGAAAAAAATCCATTGCTCATGCTGGAATTGGTCCAAGTTACAATAGAAGGTTCATTTATGGCGGAGAGGCGGTCCTTGTGATTCAGTCCGTCATGCAGCGCTTTTTTCCCACCAGACTAAACCCTAGTCCTTGCTGATGGAATATTAGAGTGCACATAACTCTTTTTGATAAATACTATTCAAAATAATTTGTAAAAACAGAGCAGTAGTGGATGCTAGGTATTAGGATATTCAACACAATGCCAGCCTAATCTACAATCCAGTGTCAACATTCCAGCATCCCAGATGTGGGAATCAATATAAAATTGGTTGTGGTTTTCATTGTCTTTAGTTTTTTCTTTTTACATCCTTGTTGAATTGCATTTTAACTTTTATGCTCACTCTGTTACTACCAGAAATTATAATTTAAATAATTATAATACCTCTCTTCCATTCCACAGCATAATCATATAAGAAATTGGTTGGATCAGATCAAAAGACTATCTAACCTAGATCCAAGCTTTCCACAGTGGCCAACCAAGGCATCAAGGAAGCGGCCTTGTCTTGCTAGTTGCCTTTTTGGTATTTGCTGGAAGGCAAGTAGCAAGAGAAGGTTAAGGTTAGAGTTTCATGTCTCCGCCCTCTTTGTTTTTGTTTGTTTATGGTATTGATAGGTTGTCCCAGAGCAATGGGTTCTCAGGAAAGTTTATAGAATAATAAGTTAAAATCCACAATATTAAAATCAATAATGCAATATAGAGTAATGCTGCATAAAAATTGAATCAAACATGGGAACTAGCATAATTTGAAAAGGAACGGCAAGGCTGTTGCCTGACACGAAATGGATATTAGAGTAAGTCCCAGGCTAGCCTTCAGATTTGCTGGACTTCTCCTCCTCCATGTACAAGTCTGATCTCCTTTTTACGACCTTCTAAACCTTGGGAAACATTCTTGGGACCCCCACAGAAAAGAGTGGGAGCAAAGTTTCTGCGTGTGTCCTCTGCTCAGATAGAATTCTGGCTGGGGAGCTGGAAAGGCAGCCTGGCTTGGAACGCCATGTCCTAACTTCACCTTCTGTGCAGAAACCTGAAGCCCCTTGTTTGTTCTGGCCCTCATGTGGATGCTTCCAGATCACGGTTGCTTCCAGATGGAGGATTCAGGCTGCCAATCAAAAGGCATTGTGCAGGTATTCCTTCTTTCCCACCCTAGTGGATCCCCCCCCCCCCTCAGTAAAAAAGAAGTTGGATGAAGCAGTGAGTCAGCAAGGCAGGATTTACAAATTGATGGCAGTTTCCATCTCTGCCCCCTGTAAAATTCCACGGAGGAGGCAGGGCATTTGCACTGTAACAGCCTCATCTGGGAGCACCTAGAACGAGCTCTGGAAAAGGGGCTGGAAGTGGGGATTACAGAGCTGGCTCAGCGGTTAGATTTTTGCTGGGTGAAGGCCCTGGGAGCGAACATGCTGAGGTTCTAGCTGTATGGCTGCAGACCCCAACAGTGCAGTGCCTGCCCCCATCTGTGCCTCTTGCGAAAGTGGGGCAGTGAGCGATGGCAGTGAGGAGCGTGGCGAAGCCGTCCTTCCAGCCGTGGGGTGTGCAGCACACAACTGCATTTCTGCATCTAAATCATTCCACAAGAGCGAGCGGTGCCTCTGCAGCTGTGGAAGGGCTCCAGCCAAGAAGGACCCTGGGCACGCCAGAGATCAAATCGACATAACAACCCTTGTCTTGCTGCTTGAGCTGCTGTTGGAATGTGGAGAATTCCCTGTTGGTTTCTCTGCTGAAACCATTTTTGACATTCTTGTGTGGAGTGGCTGAAGTGTTTGTGTGGGCTGCTATACCAGCTTGGATTTAAGCTCCTCGAATTCAGTTCGTTTCTTATCTGTCCCACCCAGTAGCCAAAGCTCTTGGTGTGGTATATGAGGTTTTTATCTGTATAAAACATTTAAATGATTTTTCTGATTTTCCAATATTTTTATTGTATTTCACCTTTTTAATGGACTGTGTCAACTGCCCAGACAACATCAGCTGTGGTGTGGCATAGACATGAAATCGATAAGTTCCTAGAAACAGGACATAATACAATAAAAGCAACCATAACACTCTTCCATGTTACAGAATGAAAAAAAAAATCTACAATTTAGCAACAGAGCAGGTAGACCTGTTTAAAACACTTACCGGCGTGCCCTCATCAAGCCATTAAGTATACTTTAAATATCGTTAAATGCTGTAGCATAAAAGATCCATAAGAATGACAGGTTGAATTCACACCTTAATTTAAATGTGATATCTCATCTATCTATCTATCTATCTATCGCTTTTCTAGACTGTCCCTTACTGTGATCTCAGGATGGTTTAACAAGCCAAATCTAAAGCCAAATCTTGCCAATGAATCAAGATCCTTAGCTGCTTCTTTCCTCTTGCTGGGACCAGCAAACAAAGTAGTCTCTCCCCTTTAAAATGTATGAGACTTCAGAATGAACAGTGTCATTAATTTACAGTGGCAGTACCAGCTTTCTTGAACTCAGTGCCCATCAGAGGTTCTGGACTTATTTTATTTATACCCCTCCTTTCTACCCTAAAATGACATTCAAGTCTACTTAAAAACAATTTAAAATAGATTTTAAGAACATATTAAAATATGTACAATAACATGTAAGCATTACCAAATAAAAACAGCACCAAACCCACAGATGTACTTACAGGCCAAAGGCCTTAAATCCAGTGATATTTGCTTGCCATTGAAAGGGCAGCAGAACAGGAGGGAATGTAGGTGCCCCTGGGAGGGAATTCTGCAAGCAGAGCATGCGCCCCCTCTTCTTACTACCAAATGAGCCTCGGATGGTAGCAGCTCAAAAGAAAACCTGGGCAAGATCAGTCCTTAAGATTTAAACTTCCATAAATCCTAGCGATCATGGACTGTGATCAGGAATGTTGTAATTCCAAACCTCAGGAAGGCCCCGAGTTGGAATATGCAACATGAGCAATCATTTGGGAGTGGATGGCATGTTGTGATCACGGAAGATGCTCGGTAGTTGGCTGCTTGTGGTGAGCAGCCCTGCCCACCACTTACATGGCATCAATCAGTCTGCCCTGCCCTGGTTCCCCCCAGGGGTGCCACAGCCTCTTGGCCTAGCAACATGGCCAGGAACATCGCTCATCAGTCCTAGCATCTTGACAGATCACACCCCACACACACGCACACGCACACACGCAGCTGTTTTTGTATTGTCAAACAGGCAGGCAAATGGGGAGCCTCTCTCATTCCCAACTGAGCGCATTCGGCTGAGGTTGCACGCATCCCTCACGGGAAGCCGTTGGCTGAGGCTGTTGCTGCTATTGAGAATATGAGGAATGGAAATGCTCCAAGGCACATTTAAAAGCGAAGAGTGATTCCACTTGCCAGCTCAGTGGTGAGGAGGACACGGTCTTTGATACCTCATGAGCTTGAATTTGATCCATCCTCTCGTGCAAAATTAACGTTATGAGGACGTCCTGATTTTTTGTAAAATCACTGGCTTGATAGTGGCGCTCACACATTACATTAGTGAATAGGACGGGGATTAGTTAATAGTTTTTGCTGCTTTCAGTACTGCAGCTTAGTTCTCTCTTACCTAGCACTGGGTGGCAAAGGACTCAAATGTAGAACAGAACTGAGTGTGGCACTTACAGTGGGGTGCTGTCAATTTCCCTCTGGCCATGTTGGATCCTGTTGATTCCATTCTGCAACTGGGACCTGCTACTTACGCAGTGGAGATGTTGTGCTTCCTAGAGAAAGCCGTAACATATGTGCCAGTGCTTGTTTCTGGAAGGGGGCAGGTTAATGGAGGCCCCTTATGAGAACTCTGCCAACTTGTCTCCTTTCGTTTATTTCAAGTTGCCCACGAAGTGCTAGATCCAACTTTCCTCACAGGGTTTTCTTGTGGGGATAAGATTGAGAGCAGCAGCAGGATGTGACATGGACAGGATATAAATCAAATTTTAAGAAATCAGTTGTGGCAGGTTGTGTGGTGAAATTGGGCCATGAGAATGTGGGTGAAGGCATAAGCACCCTGTTGGATTCTCTCCTGTATAAGCGCCATCAACTACAAGTACTTCAGGACCTGCTAGATCAATGGAGGAATTAATTGGTAATTTACCAAAAGTTAAGGGTACAATGCCTGTCTGTATATACCTTTTGGAATTTAAAGCTGCCTGTTAGCTTCTTACAAGAATCCTCAAGTCTTCTTTTTCAGGTAGACTGGCTTTTTCATCTGATCTAAAAATAAATGCAATCTTTCCAAAGTTTTCTCAAGCTGATTGCCTCTTTCGATTCCTCTCCTGGTATTGCCTTCAACATCACCACCCCTCACCCACTAATGACCGTAGTTGCCGAAATAACTGATGGTGTGGTATCTCTTGGATCAGCTACACCGCAGATTAGATTTGAGCCTGAGCGAGAAGCCTCTTCCTCTTCCAGAAAGGGCTCATAGCCATGTTGCACAACTGTGAATGAATCAAGCCCTCTTTTAACTGGGAAGGGTGGCAGTCTCCTCAGAGCATATATACAGGCCCGTACTTCTGGCAAAGTGGAGCGGGAGACTATTTGGAAAGGAGAGTTCCTTTTTTCCTGAGTCAAATAGACCCTCCCATGGCAAAAAACCTCTGCTTCTGGTGCACAACCAGAAGATCTGGATGATGCTTTGTGTAGTTGCAGAGTTCCCTTTAGCAAAGACCAATTGTTATGGCATAGTTTCAGCTGACCCTGTCTACTCCCCCTTGCAAAATAGTATTAATTTCTGGCAGGGACACTTCTGCCTGTTTTGTTGCCAAAATTAGCTCTGGCGTTGTTAGCTTGCTTTATCTTTATAAAGTTAGCAAACATGCCAGACACTCTGCCGGTCCTCACTGGAGCATATAACATTTTTTCATTTATGCGCATCTGTTGGGTTCATATTATGTGCTGTGAATGGCTTACAAAGCAAGATACTTAGTCAAAGTACTATGGAAATTCCAGTTTTACTGTTGTACTGGAAACGTTGCATGATGGTACCAAGGTGTGTGTGCGGGGGTGTCCTGTTGTAAAGGCAGGACACTGTGTGGGAGGGTTAAACACACTTCACAGAAACCTTCCTCATGCAGTGGGAGGTTTAGAAAAGCACTGGTAGTTCCCGGATTACAGACAACCCGTGCTTAAAACAAACTGCCATAAAGCCTATTAATGTAAAAATTCAAATTCGAGCTCCCTTGAAGACAACTGCTTCACACCTTTTGGAGTTGTGTGACCTGCAGAAAATTGTCAGAGAGAGAGAAGTGAAAGGGGAGTAGGGGGGCCTCCAGAGCTTGCCTTCCTGCCCTGTCCACCCAGAAGGAAATCTCTCTGCTATTTTCTTGCCGCAAAGAGGAGGCGCTGGTCACTTTTTCAGGGGGAGCTCAAGATATTTGCTTCCACCAGGTGCGCCATTTCATAGATACATTTCCTTTTATGTAGAAGCACGTTTAAGCCACCATTGGGGATAGAACCCTTCCTCCCATTGTACTCTACAGCATGTCAGTTTTCAGCAATGGCTAAATTGTGAATCAGAATGAACCAAGGTAATCCCAAATCGAGCAGGTGGAGCAGAAGCAGGGACGGAAAGACACCGGGGTGCGGGGTGGACCATGAGGTGAGAGCGGAAACACGCATGGTGAATGACACCCTCCTAGTTGCGTGACAGTAATCAGGACTGTCCACTGTGATCCAAAACCAGGCTATAGATGGAATGACACTCTGCAGATAACCCAGGTCTATTGGACTGCAAATCCCATCATCCCCAGGCAGTCTGGGGCTGATGAGAAATGTAGTCTGATCCTTCAGAAGGGTGGAGGTTGGGAAAAGCTGAGCCAAAAGTTGTCCAGGCTTCACCATTGCCACGTGTAGCGTAGATCCTTTGAATGGCTGTTTTACCCCTCCGTTTGGTTTTAGTTTGTGTTGCAGTGGACCCAATATTTTTGTCCAGCAGATTTTCAAAATAACAGTGCATTCAGCATCATTTGTAGCTGAAAGGGAGTATTCAGTCTTAAGGAGAAGCTTGAGCGACTGGAAATGGCCAAGGTCGCTCCCTTCTCTGGTTTAGCTCTTCGAATTCCCCCACTGTAAATTTTCAACTTCAGCTAAGCTGCAACAAGTAGAATCTGTTTTACACATCTGCCCTTAATAGCTGATACCTGATAACATGGGTTTCTCGAACAAGCTTTCCTCTAGGAACAATTGGTCTTTTTTCCCCAGTGTGGAGGGAGAGGGCATTTTTATGGCCAGAAACCACCTGTGGTTAGGCCAGAAGAGCTACTAGTGAATGTTCAGTGTTTTATGGCAGCTTGAATCATGCCAATCTTTGACTCTTAATGCACCCTTCTTCCTGGGATGGGGCCCCTCCAATAATGGAAACTTACAGGGCAACACTTTGTGGGGTAATTTGCACATTATACAATTCCCTGATAACCATGGAGTTCACTACTTACTCAAATAAGCCCTGTTCCCAGTGGTGCTTTCCTTTGAAATGGTCCCGGTGTGATGGATTTCTGGTAACACAAGGAGAAAGCGAAATGTCATTTAAGCTATTAAAGACTTTTGACTTGATTTTACTTCCTCCACACAGTTCTAGTATGTCTTTTTCCTCCTCCCTCCATCCCAGTAATTAGGAAATACAGGAATGTTTGCTTCACAGATTATGCATGCTTAGCATACACTTATGGAAAAGCTTTATTACCATGTGTGGGAAAAAACAAAGGTCTTATTCATTAAAAAAGTTTGCCTTGGAATTAAATATTTCATCTAGCACTTATGGTCAGTGCTGTACTAACAAATCTTTAAACATAAGAATTGCTGGGTAGGGTTAGCATTCTGTCCCAACATTTATTTGCAAATCCTGATTAGTTTCCACCACAGTGTTGGGGCCTGTTACCTTTTCCTAGCATCAAGTAGCCTGTCATTCACTAAAAGCGGAAGGCTATATTTTGCTGTTATTGTAATCACCGAGGGGCCTACAGCTGTGAATCCTTTGAAAAAGCTCACCTACATGAGGTTTTTTTAAATCTTTGGCAGTAATTCTGTTCTTCACTTGAAGAAAAAATATTTTCTTGTGAAAGATGTGCAAGAACTACCTTACCTTTCCTATCTGTTGTTATGTTAGACAATAACAGACCTGGAGGAATATTACATTCTTCTTTTGAATTCTTATGATTTAATTTGTATGAAAAGTAAAGGAAGAGAGCAGAGAAGCTTGGAATAATTTCAGCCATTTGCCTTTCAAATTGTTGAGCCCATGTGTCGCTCAGTAAATGTTAAATCATTTACAATTTGCTCATTCGATTTTACTAATCATACTTTGCTTTGGCTTCTTTCCTGCAGGGAACACAGTTAGCAACCTGATTTTTATTCTACCTCCAATCTATGGTGCAATTCAGAGTTACAGAGATGGCCTTGAAAAACGGTACATGATAGCTTATTTGTGTGTCACAGGTAAGCGGACTTTTATTTTCTGATTTTGTGGGGAGCTCAGGTGGCCCTTCATTGACAGTGGCTGGTTTTTAAATTCTGTTTACCTATGCTCACAATCCTGGTTATATGGCAAGGGCAGATCAATGACACACTCCTATGCAAGTTTAGACAGAAAAGGTTGTAAGATTTTTTTTCTGTCTAAATTTGTATAGGGTTTGCTCCCCCAGTTGCATTTCCTGTATTTTAGTGGGACTGCTGGTGCTACAATAGCTTGCCCTCAGCCGCTCCCCGGCGTTTCAGGATGGACGCTTTGCTGCCCAGATCTGGAGTTGCTGCGGACTAGACCAAGAACCATCACTGAGCCACGGCTCTTCCCCAAGGGAGAGTGCGTGGTCTGAAAGAGGACCAGTTGGAAACTTGCCTGGGCAGCTTTTGCAGAACGTGGGGTTGTGGCGCTAAGGTAGATCCCACAGAGGAGGTCCCAGGTGCACTTTGCCCCCATTCAGAGTAAATGTGTTTCAGTAACAGAGTGTTTGCGATGTGTGTGTGTTGGGGGAAGAGGATCGGCACTTTTGTTGTCCAGTAATACGTGTTCCCCTGCTAATGCTTTCTTGCTTGGTTTTCAGCTGTGGGTTTGGGCTCGTGGTGCTTTCACATGACCCTCAAGTATGAAATGCAGGTCAGTAGCACAGGTTTAAATACGCTCACCTATCTTTATGGTGCATTCTGATTTTGATGTCTTGCTCCTTGCGTTCTTTTTTGGTTTCGTTAGGGGCATGAGATTCATGAGCCTTAGTCGAGGGAATATCTAAGGTCCGGTTTGCAAAATAATGGCTGCAGTAGATGGTAAAAGGTACGTTCAGGAGCCTGACAACCTAGCATATAAATAAAGGTGAACCGTAAGGATGGAAGCGCACAATCTGTGGCAAGAGGTGCCCTCCTGAAATTGGATTGGCCACCGGCATATTTCGGATGTTAATGCCCTGAGGAAGGCAGCTCGAGTTCCTCAAAGAGCAGGGGAAAGGCAGGAGATAAATGCAGGGTGCTACTAATGATGATAATGCAGCTGAGTGGCCAAGAAAATGAGCTGTGCCAGAAACCTGAGTTTTCATCTTCTGCCATGAGTTTACCTTGCGCACGGTCCTGTGCAGCTTCGGATAGAAAAAAAGACCTACAACTTCAAGCCGGTCCTGGTTACTTTCTGGAATGACTGCAGCATGCTGGGAATTGTAGGCTTTTGCTGTCTAAACACGCACTGGATTGTACCTTTGGTCTTCCGCAAGCCTCTCTCTCAAGTTCAACACAGAGTTTGCACGTGCGTGCGCACACCTCAATCGTCAAGGTAGCCCTGATTTGCCCTGTGTTGTCAGACAACTTTTTTTACTCCAGGCAAAGGCCTTTTGTTTTTCCGTGCTTTTGCCATCTGAAGAGTTTTTTCATGAATTTTTACTGCTGTTTCTCTCCTATACTTTTTCTATTGGAATATTATGTTTGTACTCTTATTTTAAATATTAATAATGATAATGATAATCTGTATATTCCTAGTAGGGGACTCAAAGTGATATACAGCATTAAAACTTGCATATTTAAAACTATAATAGAAAGATACAAATGTTGAAAATATAATTAAGTCAGCTGGAATATTATATAAAATGCTGAAATTAAAACAGCAGTAAAAAGAATACAGACAACAGAGGTAGTCCAATGCACTCTCACAGATCTAGACTATTCCAAAGACCTGCTGGAATAGAAACGTTTTTCTGTGCTTCTGAATGCATAATAGGGAAGGTGCCAATTTAGCCTCCCTGGGAAGGGCATTCCAGAGCCTCGGGGCAGCCACCGAGACGACCCTCACCTTCTTTCCCAACATGTGTGCCTCTGAGGGGGATGGGGCCAGGAGGAGGGTCTCCCCAAAGATCGTAGGGTGCAGACAGACTCACAGAATAGGTCTTTGAGAGAGCCCCTACCCAAGCTGCATAAGGCTCTGCAGCGCATAATGAGCACTGTGAATATAATGGTGTTTTGATGGGCAGTGTAAATGATAAATGCATGACCACCAGGTTATATTTGTGATGCTCTCTGACTGTGCTGGGGCACCGCATCAGTAATAAGCATCATACTCAGAGCTGAGCATTCATTCAAGAACAGTACCGAGATCTGTCCAAGAACGGTACGGTGCTATCCGAATAGAGTCGGTACGGATGCACGCCTCACACTTTTGAGCTTGCTCTAGTGTTCCTTCTGAAAATGGCTTATTCACGGGAAAGGGTTGTAAGGTGATGGTCAGGAGCATATTGTCCAATCACCCTGCTTAGGGTGGAATCTGCCATCATTTTATTCCAATGAAGGAAGAGGGCAGTATATTCTAGCTATTTAACCAAGCACTGCCTCACACAGAACTGAGTGGGATTCTTAATTCAGGGTTGCCACTGAAAATGGCAGCTCCATGCCTTCCCTTTGGAATCCCCTAGATATGAAACGGTACATGTTTGTATCTCTCTCTTTGTAGCTGTTGGACGAACTGCCTATGATCTACAGTTGCTGTGTGTTTGTCTACTGCCTGTAAGTATGAGCCTCTAGGCTTCTTTTAATACCTGAAGCCACTGTGAAAGAAATTAGAAGGGTGGGTACTCGGAGGAGGGCTCTCTCTGCGGTGGCGCCTAAGTTATGGAACGCACTCCCCAGAGAGGTCCGCCTGGCACCGTCGTTATTTGTTTTTCGGCGCCAGGCGAAGACCTTTTTATTCAAGCGGCATTTTAACTGTTAATATTATTGGATTTTATCTGGCCAGGGCGGCTTATTTTATACTATATTGTTGTATTTTTAATTTAATATTTATATTTTTAATTTATATTATAATTATTTTAACTTAGTGATGTAAGCTGCCCCGAGGCTTCGGTGAATAGGGCGGCATAAAAATGTTTTAAATAAATAAATAAATAAATAAATAAATAAATAAATAAATAAATAAATAATTCCTTCTGCTTTTGTGGAAAAATGCTGCTGAAATCGTCTGTCGCTACAGAGCACTGAGCTTGCCATGTTCACAATCACAGCACCAGGTGACAGGTCATTTCCTGCTCCTGCTCGTGTTCCCAACCACTTGTCACAGGAACAACATCAGCTGTGTATATGACAAATGCAGGACTTTGAAGGCACTCGCAGAGCGTACGGACAAACAGAAGGAGTGTTTAGTCCTGTCTTTGCTCCTCAGTTTTTCCCTGCAGCGCTTTTGTCGTCCTTGCCATTTTAAGTGTTTTTGGAAGTAGACTAAAAGAGCAGGTAAATTTTTGGAGGGGTGCTTGCAAAGGAGATTTGGAGGTGCATGGGGCAGCAAGCATCTCCGAGCTGCTGATCTTCTCCTGTGGATGATAGGTTTGCTACGTCCTGGTAGTGTCAGTGGAAATTGCGCTTCTGAGGAGGCGGAATGCCACTGGAGATTCCCAGTTTGGGGCAGGGCAGACAGCAAGAGCAGGCACGGTTCAGTCCCTCCAAGGCCCAGGCCACAGCAGAGCCCCCCCCCCCCAACAAGAGCCAGCTGGAGTTCCTCCTTTTCCCCATTGCACCCAGCTTCTTTACCTGTCCCCGACCCTGGTCCAGAACAGCTGGTTGTGAGAAACAGGAGCAGCAGATAAGAACACAGGAAAAGCCATGGTAGCTGAGACCCACGGCCCAAGGCCTCCTCCTGCCCAGGCTGCTTAGCAGCTGGCGAATGGGGGCAGCACATAGCCAGCAAGACTAGTGGCCATGGATAGCCGCCTCTTCCATGCATTGCCACTGCCTCGTGTGACAAAGAGGGAGACGGTCCATTGAGGGTGCCTTGCCCTAAAAAACCTGGAGCCGCTGCCGCCTGGAAACAGCGACAGGAGAGAGCTGCCGCCTCCTCGTCCCGCTTGTAGGATTCTTGGGTTCCGCTGCTTGGCCGCTCTGGAGCCCAAGGACCTCTGATCTGATCCACCAGGGGCCCCTTTCGCCCTGTGTCTGCTTGAGGTATTTTTCGGGTTTGGTGTGTGTGTGGGGCCAGAGGAGAGGGGCTTGGTATCACAGCTCCTCGTGTCCCGGGGCTGCCATGAGATGCTGAGCTGAGGGTGGAATGTATTGTTTAGACCAGTGAATGGGCTCCAACCATGAATGCTACCATTTTCTATCGCAGAAGAGGTATCCTCTCTCCAGTAGGCAGTGTGCCAGGATGCTGGAATCCGTGTACAGCCATCAGCACTGGGTGTTTCATGGCTTCCTACACTACTGGAGGAATTCCTTGGTGGTTAAAATTTATTTATTTATTTATTAAAACATTTCTATGCCGCCCCATTCGCCGAAGCCTCGGGGCGGCTCACAACATAAAGTGTAAAGTCTATGTCCTTTTTTTGAGTCTCTTTAGCACAGTCTCAAGAAGGAAATGTTTGGGTTGCTGAAATCAATCCAACCAATGCAAAAATGCACACAAAAGAAATCCTTTGTTGAACTGGTGTTGCACAAACCTGTTGCTTGCCTAGGCTAGAGAGAAATGTGCTTTCTGCTGGACAATGAGAACTGTTTTACACAATTTCTTATTACAGAGATGATACTCTCCCACATAGATACAAAATGCACCAACCCATTGTTAAC
>NW_025336259.1:2376478-2410689 GCF_004798865.1 Varanus komodoensis
CTAGGCTAAAGAGAAATGTGCTTTCTGCTGGACAATGAGAACTGTTTACACAATTTCTTATTACAGAGATGATACTCTCCCACATAGATACAAAATGCACCAACCCATTGTTAACACAAACAAACATTTAGATGAACATATGAGTGCTTATGTTCATGGAAAGAAGTTTTGAGAACTTGCCATTTTAGCTGTCCACATCCTGGGGCTGGCAAATGGGCTCAGTCCCCAACAAACATTAGGCTACTGTAAGGAAAAAATAATAATAATAGGAATTTCAGCCCACAACCGCTGTTCATGGAAGTCTATCACAACGTAGTCAGATAGACCTTCTGATTGTCAGCGGAAGGACCTGGAATGATCTATGCAGGTGAATCAGTGGAAAGTCACCTTAGGTTTTATGTGTGATATTTCTGTGGATGTAACATGGAGACTGATTGAGCAAAAATGGGTGTTTCATGGATATGGGACACAACAGAGATTTATTAAGGAGGAGCTGGCAAGCTCTGCCAGAGGCTGACAGCATAATGAAGGCAGTGCCTCAATTGAGGCAGACGATACGGGCATGTCATGGCTTCTGTTTGGTGGGAAGTCATTGCCCAAGCAAAGTTTGTTCCTGAAAAACCTGTGAATAGCGGATGTCCATGCACTTTTAGATTATGTCTCTGTGATGTGGGGATTGGCAGATGGATGGCAGATTGTACTGCAAGGAAAACATCCTCAGTGGACTGAAGATCTTAGTGCACTGCCTCTGTTTGGGCATATCTCCTACAGCCATTGATTTCATGTGCATGCTTATTTACGTATATCAGCATACCTATTTGAAATGGGGGTGCTGAAACCCTTCCTACTCTTTCCGTTCTTCTCCCTGTTTTGCTTTTTTGTTGTTGCTGCTGTTACTTTTGGTTGCATTTGCAAATATTTTTTAACTGAGAGTTCGCACAAGCATTAGAAGCTCAGAGAGCATTTAAGTCCCTTTTTACAACAGCTTTACTGTCCAGCACGCACCATTCCAAGTGCTGGTTATGACCAATATAGCTGTGTATGAATTCAGACCAGGCTGCTTTCTCCCAGGTGAACCTGCCTCACTTTTAAGTTGTTCCTCATTCCTGCCACCATCAGTCTGGTGGGGATGCAAGACAGGTCCCCCTCAGTGGCTGCTCCCAAGCTCTGGAATTCCTGCATCTCCCTCTGTGGTCCTTCTGTCAGCAGAGAAAGAAGTTTTTATCGGGGTTGGTCTTTAGCATATAAACTGGTGGTTTCCTGAAGGGTGTTTGGTTTCTTGGCACACTCTTTTGCTTTCCTTTTAAGTAGCAAGATTCTAATTCTCCCATGTGTATACACAAAACTACAGAAAACAATGGACTGGTTATGAAAAAAAGAAAAATGTTTCAGGGCATACTTTTCTGCAGTTTGATTGTACACACAACCTCAATATGTATTACTTGCACTGGTCATGGAATTAAGAATTAAGATCATGTGAAGGATTTGGGGTTGAGTGCAAATTTGCGTTGAGCATGGAGCACGATGCCCTGCCCTGACTAATTTGCTCACCTCCGACGTTTGGCCTTCCCCCACATCCTTTCACCAGAGCATCCGGTCCCTCTGTGCTCTCTCTCTTTCTGAGTGCAGGGTTGTACCTCAGAGGGAGATGGTACCCTTTAAACGTCCCAGACTCAGTGGCTGGCATTGCCAGGGAGGACCGGGAAGGAGCCTTCTCTGGGGAAACGGAACGGTAGCATCTGTGCGGGTGAACAGCACGGGGCTGGTAGCACGCGGCCCAGTGGCAGGCGGCACGCCAAGGCCCCCGCCTCCCCCCGGGCGAGGGCAAAGTTCTGCAGTCACTCAGTGAAGGAGATGATTGGGCTGAGGTAACTTAGCTGGCTCCCAGATACGAGGATGCGACAGTGCACCCTCTGGGGATCAGCGGCAACATCACGCTCCAGAAACTGCCCACAGGCAACACTTCTTTTTCTAGCTCTTACGGAAGAAGAAATCCACGGTTTTGGAGACATTGGCCTCTGCATGGTCCGTCAGGGGCTGTTTGGCCTACTGATTCTGCAAGCACAACAAAGTTTGCGCCTGCTTAGTTTTCCCAACTTAATTTTCTGTGTTTGGGCTTTGGAGAGGAAAAGAGTAATGGACATGAAGTTGAAGGCAGAAGAAAAGGTGAAACAGACATCTCTACATGGCATGGAATGCAGTCCGATGCCCCCTTGGCTTCCATTAACGAACGGTGCAGTTGCACTCAAACCGCATTTGCATGCTGGGTTGGCGGCGGCATTTCTCCTAAAACAGATTGTGGGAGCTTCAGGTGCTCAGCTGAGCTGGGTGCTGGAGTCTTGTGCTTGCACGGTGGTCCTGCGGCCCACATGGAGCCCACTCATCACTGAGAACAAATTACCTTTTGTTTCCATTTTTGGAACAAACCTTCCTGCTGCCAGACTCCTTGTAGAGCTTCTGCCTGGCTGTACACACTGTTCAGAGAATAATTATAGCTGCCCTGTTTTGTGTTGCACTACATAATTTGCTTAGTAAGTAATTGAGCATTCCCGCCCGCGCCTTGACAAACTTGCAAGTACACTTTCTGGTAGCTCGGGAGCGGGGGTTGAGTTGTTGCGTGCCATGGCTGATGTCTTCCCCTGCAAAAATGATTTCCCCTTAACTACATGTTGCATTTTGGATGTGCTATGGTGGCATAATTTTTCGAAAGGAGAATGAAGCAGTGAAATGTTCCACCTTATCCTAAGTGAGCAAACAGTTTTTAAGAGTGGCTCAAACAGGCTGCCCTGTGTGTGCATGGATGGCTTTTATCCCGCCATTATCTCCGGAGAGAGAGGTCTGGCAGGTCTTTACACACAAGCTTACAACACCTGGGCATCAGGTGGAAGGAGTACCGTGTTTCCCCGAAAATAAGACACTGTCATATTTTTTTTGGCTCACAGAAACACACTAGGTCTTATTTTCGGGGTAGGTCTTATTTTTTAGCAAGTACCAAAAATAGTATTAGGTCTTATTTTCGCGATAGGTCTTATTTTCGGGGAAACATGGGAAGTATGCTATGAGCATCCATTTCTTTTTGAAATCGTGTATTGGTTATTTATTCATCCGTAGGATCTCAAGGGGGTTCATGCACCACCTTCAGTTCAGGATGCTGAGCAGGAGGGAGCACCCCCCCCCCAGCCCCACCTCAACATTTCTCTTTTTTCATGTGTTGGCAATAAGCATTGAGATTTCCAGGAAGGCCAAAGCATGGCAGATTGGCTGGGAGCGCTTTCCACACAGCTTCTCCCTTGACACGGTTGGGCGAGATGACCTATGAGGCCCCTCCTGGCTCTGTGATGCTGAGTTCTGCTGAGGAGTTCAGGATGCAAGGAGCGTCTCAGCCTGTCGCTCCTCCGCCATCTCTCATTACAAACCTGGGAAGACGACGTGTGTGCTTAATTCCTTTTGTTATTCCTGTCCCTCATCACCTGTTGTGTTTGTGTCTGTCTCAGGTCCGAATGCTTCAAGTACAAGAAAACGATCAATTATCCACTCCTGTTTCTACTAATAGCCTACAGCACTGGCGTCACCATAGTAAGCTAAAGCATGTTGTGGAATTCTTGGGGCAGGGAAGGTTACAGGTGGGGTAGATCCTTTCTCTTCTGCCATCGGCACACAGCTTCTTCATAATCCACTGCTTCCCTTTCTCTTTTGCAAAAAAAGAGACGGCATGTGTGGTGTGGGGATTTAGACCACAGGATTGGGACTCCAGTGATCTGGGTTCCAGTCCCTGCTCAGCCACGGAGCTCACTGGGTTGTTTTCTGGGGATGCAGTCAAGAGGAGGAGAATGATGTAAGCCACCTTTACTTCCTTGGAAGGAAAAAGGGTGGGCTGTAAATATAATAATAAGTACCAAACATCGTATACCCAACTCCAGATGAATCCACAGCAGTGCCCTACAGAACAGCTTCTACCAGTGTCTTCTAATTTTGAGTGGCTTGCTGTATTCTGAATGTCAGTGTAAAATGCCCCTTGTGCTTTGGTGTAAATTTCCATTTGAATTGCTGAGGTGGGGCAGGAACGGGTGTTTTGCAGACAAAAGGTCTCAGCATGTGGAAGAATCCATTCGGGGGGGGGGGGATCTCTTCGTTTCCCTGGATCTCGACTCCCTGGTTTCTGGCCCACTTTGTTGTGGCCCTGAGTCCACGTTCCTGGCGAGCACAGCCACTGTTTGCGGGCGCTTGCCAGGATCGGGCCCTACTGCACACTCACCGTCCTGCTTCCGTGCCACACACAGCAGCTGTTCTTTGTCCTGCTGAACCTGACATGGAAGGAGGTTCCATGAGCATCTGCAGACTTCTCAGCTCAGCTCAGCTCAACTCGCTTTCCAAGACTGGGCCGAGCCCAAGGGGAAGTCTTCGAATGCCAGAGAGACGGGTTCCTGTGAGTGTTATCCGGCCCTAGTCCCAGGTTCGATCCTCGGCATCTCCGGCTAGGACTGGAACAAAGACTCGTGCCCAAGACCTGCGACGGCCCATCCATGTCAGTAACCCTGGCCAGATGGGCCAAGGGTCTGCCACAGGACAAGGCAGCGTCTGACACTCCTTTAAACCTGCAGCGGCTGCTGCATCCGTCTGAATGTGAGCTTAGCGGCATCCTCAGCGGGCCACTGGCAGCTCTCTCGCCACACGTGGGTCCTCTGTGGTGAAAGCTAGGAAGAGGCGCTCTATACTTACACTCTGTGTTTATCTTCTACAGGTGTACCTAAATTGGAAACAACCTGTGTTCCATCAGGTAATTGTTGCTCTTTTCTTCAGCTGAGACATAAGGGGTATAGTTGTGTATCATGGAACATTGGAGGCGTTTCTTGGGTGCCTTGGCCGAGCGTTTGTATCCATGGGGCCTGAGGCATTTTGCCGGAACCACCAGTTTCCTCACCAGTGAAGAGATGTCATGCGAAACAGGCATTGCCACTACGGAGCACATGTGCTCAAGCATAGCGTTGCCTGCCAACCCAATACATACCTATATTGCATACCTCACGACCTTGTTTACATGTAATGGCAGCCCATTGGTTAAATAAACATCGAGCTTTTGAGGACAAGCACCACCATTTCTGCTTTTACTCCACAACTTAGATTTGGCTTCTTCCTAGGTTGCGAACATGACATCCACAAGCCCTTTGAATTTTCTTCATTTTGTTCTGTTACAACCTGGAATTTAAATGGGTTTGTTTGGCCTTGCCATCATTTGCTGTAAGACTGTGAAGATGCAAAATGTGTTTCTTGTGGCACAAACATTAAATGTACAAAAGCAAACTGGCACTTGTTGGTTGCAAAAGTGCTCAAACCCTTTGCTGCAACATGCCTCCATAAGCTCTGACCAACCCACCGCCTCCAGAAGTAGTTGAATGGAATTCCCCTGAAACTCCGGCTTTGATATCACACTCCCCAGTTCATGAAGGAGCCGGTTGTGAGTTGTATAATTGAAGCAGAAGTGGCAGCACTTGTCCTGACAGCCTGTGGGATATTTAACTGATGCACTGTTGTTATGTCTGAACAGGGCCACTCTATTCTGCTTTTTTGAACGGATGGAATACCACTACATACAAACCATGCCATCATGAATAAAACAAAACAAAGCATAATATTCCAATACGGATTATCTTTCTTACACATTTCTTTGCTTTGCAGATATTTAGCCAAACATTTTTTTAGACTTCAAGTAAAATGTAGGCATGCCAGGAGCTAGATAGATGTTCTTTGGGATTAGATCTGACTCACAGGCCACAAGTATCTTGAAGCATAGGAATTCCGTTCTGTTGTAATTGCCAAATACATTGTTTCAAGAGTGACTAAAACTTAATGATCAGAATATAACAAGCCTTTTGTGGTTAAAAGCTGTAACAAAGAACCTCACCTCACAATCCACATCTCTTCTCATAGGTCCCTTCCTGTTTTCTCTCCCCTTCCTTGAACAGCCTTTCAGCCACCCAAGACCCTTGTGAAAGAGTGGCTTCAAGCTTACAGTGTAGTAAATCTACTGCTCAGACTAATACCTTCCGTAATTGTCCTGATTAAACTGTCTAGAAACAAGATGCTTGGCCCTCCAGAACGGATATCCCATTTCTCAGTGCCCAACTGAGGGGACAACCCTGAATGCAACCCACCAGTTACAGAGGGAATTTGATTCCGAGTAAATAGCCAGAGGATTGCATTGTAAGAAAATATTTAGACTTCTGCATGCCTGCATCAGATTTTTAAAACACCGAGAAAATCAGTATGGCTGGGTGCTTTTCTGCCTCTGCTCCAGCAAAGGAAACTTGCTGGTTTCTCTCCCCGCACCACAAATGTCTGAATCTGAGTTATTTCTTTTTCCTGTGCCATGAGGTGGAAACATCTTTCTGAATGTTTAAACTTCAGTTTATGTTGAGCAATAATCTGCCTTTCTTGGCAAGCTCCTGGTAGTATTGTTTCCACCTTCTAGCCAAATGAGGTGCTGAAGGGCACGCAGAGTTAATTGCCTGATTAAGTATTAGTAAACTTGCCTCACAGTGGCATTGTGTTCTTATACCACTAGCTTTTCATTCTGCACATGATATAAATAACTTTCTTAAACAGACCGGGACTAGGAAACACTCCCTATTTCTATTTTTCAGCCTAATTGTTAAGGCATATTCAGTCATGCCTGCATTCCAAGCATGTTGGAATCTCTTCTTCATAGAACCCTTCCCCAAACCGGTCCCCTCTGGAGATGTTGGATGTCAGCCTCCATCTTCCTCAGCCAGCCTTGCCGTAGGTTGTACCACCTAGGGAGTGATGGGGGAGTCACAGTCTGCCATGCCTGGAGGGCATCAGGTTGGGAAGCCTGGTTCATTATAGCAGAGGCTAAAATCCCTATTTGTGTAATACCCTTTTTGGGCCAGCGAAAGCATCCTGTATGAACAGGTGGCGACAGGTCTCCTGAAACCCGTGTGAGAATTCACTTAAACACGTCTTTCCAGCCAACGAGGATTACAGAGCCCGTTTTCACAATAGCACGTTAAATAAATGCACAGCATATGTCAGAGATGGACACGTGCGCTCTCCTTGCTTTCTGCATGCTGCTTCTGCTGCTGATCTCTCCTCCTCTTCCTCCTCCTCCTCCCCCCCCCCCAGCTTGCCAGTCCCTTTTGATGTCTACTGGAGCTTAGTGAATGTGCAGGCAGATTGTCAGACTCAGGTGGAGAATTGGCAGCTCCTAGCCAGCAGACCAAGTTGGGGAAGGCTGTATGGAGGAAGGAGAGAATCCAGCATGCTTGGAATGCGTGGATATGGACTTGGATGCAAACCAGTGAACAAGAAGCAGGGAATCCGGGAGCTGTGGCCTGTAGACGCTTCCTCCTCTGTGAACATACTCGTCCTCCTTACTTAGGCTTGGGAAAGTAGTACTAGAGTAGTGACTAGCAGAAGATTTCTTTTCAAGCCTGGCCGGGGTGGGTACTCTTTGTAGAGAACACGGGAGGAGAGCAGGATTAACTCTGGTTGTGTCTGGGGTGTCTTGTATGGATGGCTCTGCAGGTGACGTTCCGTGGCTGTGGGGATCTTTGTGAATGCAGTGTGTGTGTGTGTGTGTGTGTGTGGCGGGGGTGGGTGGGCATGTCGCTGGAAAGTTGGCTGCCGGGAAATACAGCCCTTGAGCTGAAAAAGGCTCCCCATCCGTCGGTTGCATTTTGGTTCTGTATATTCAAGGCCTGCTTTGCACTCTGCAGTGTGATGTGCTGTTATCAGAGGAGGAAATAAAAGAGTTTAGCAGCTCTGGAAGATACTAGAATCCTCTTTGGAGTTTTGGTGAACAAAGGGGGGAGGTGGAGCATGTTGAGAGGGTAAAACCTGGAAAGGCTTCGCGAACTAAAGGCACTGGATGGTCATCTGAATGGCAGCTTTAGCAGTGGATGTTGAGGAGAAAAGGCAGAGTGAAAAGAAGTGGCAACAGTAAAAGAACAGTGGAGCGTATTTTATCTGGCTGTGCAGCCCATGACGGAAAATCAGATTATTGTCTTAACAGCCACTCCCAAGGCACATTAACCCATGGAAAGTCTTGGAGAAATGTGCAGCAGCAGCTGAACTAGCATAACTCGGAAGCAAAAGGGCTTTTTGCATTAAGAGTTTCTGTGAGCAAAATTCATCTGGTGCATGAATTGAACTGAAGTATGGTTTCCGAGGCAGGGAAGAGAAATCTAAGTCAGCGCATTTCTCTCTGGAAGCCTGGCCACTGCCTCCTCCCTTATGTCACAATTTATTGAGGGTTTTTTTTTTTTCCTTTTTAGCTGCATGGAACCAAAATGTAACCAGCCTTGAATGTGTTTCCTTTTGCGCAAAGAAACTTAAAAGTGGAATGAGCTTGCGAAAAGGGAGCGCGGTGTCTTGCAAGCCTCACTGGAGAGAGAAATGTAACACCTCCCCACTTCCTTTGCCCACAGGTTATGTATGGGACGCTGGTGGCGCTTCTGGTACTCCGTTCTGTATATATAGTGCTATGGTAAGTAATGAGTAAATCTGGAAGTGGCAGCAAATTAACGAGCAGAGCAGCTTTCTGTGAGAAACTGGAATTGTCCTCCTGGGCTTCCCAGAGACCTCTTACCCACTGGCCTTTCTGATGGGCATTATTAAACTGCTGCTGGATTTCTCTCGGGCATTATCGGTTTTGGATAGGAATAATTGTGTTCCTGTGCACCAGTGCTCTTGTTAACAGTCACCTTTGTGGTTCACAGAAAAGCCCCTTAGTGACTCCACTGGGAAGCTGCCATCAGGGCACAGTTTCTTCTGGGTTCCCCCCGCCCATCAAGCAAAGTGCTGCTGACCCATACGGAGAGCAGCATCCCATGTGACTGGCAAAGGAGCTCGTCTGTACATGTTTCTGCAGCCTGCAAGGAAAATAGTATCGCCACTTTGCTGTCGTGTCGTTTGGCCTTTTTTGGTGAAACTGGCTGACGTGTACCCAAATCCTGAGTATGGCATTTCTGCTCTGAAATTAGAGCTTGCTTGCAAGAGCAGAGTAAGAAAACAGGATCCTTTTAAAGAACAGGAAGTGGGTAATTAGGGCATAGGTGATTAGTAGGTAGACTTAGAACAGCCTGGTCTGTTGACCGGGGTTGATGGGAGAGGAAGGCTGGGTTGGACCACATCATTAGCCTTTACGTGGACGTGAGCGGAATAGGGAGGAGAGCGCCTTCGCCTGACTCAGATTCCGGCAAAGGCCCGTTGCATCTGGTGATGTGAGTAGCAGTGAAGTGGGGAAGGAGGTTTTTCTGTGACCAGATTTCTGCAAGGAAGCTTATTGGCTTTCAAGCACGCATCTGATGACAGTGTAAAAGCTCTTTCTCAATTTGGGTGACGCCTGCCGCACATTTAAAGTAGTTCCTTGCCCGCCTGGGGTTTCCTGCCAGCTGTATGGTGCAGACAGGCAGGCCACAAGAAAGAAAGCAAGCAAGAAAAGGACCGAGCAGGAAAGGGATCTTGGGATGGTGGCAGACCGCTGGATGGAAATGCCAGCTCAGTATGCAGCTGCCATGCGTGAAGAAGAGAAACTCCACACTAGGCTTAATTAGAAGCGGAATAGAAAATAGAACTGCCAAAATCTCACTTCCCTTATCTTTGCTGTGACCACACTTGGAATGTTGATGTTCATTTTTGGGCACCTTACCTAAGAAAGGACATAATTGAGTTGGAAAAAATACAGAGAAGGGCAGCGAAAATGAACAGGGTACTGGAGGAACTCTGCTAGGACAAGCAGCTCATGCAACAACTGGGACTCTTTAGCTTAGAAAACAGGTGAGGAAGAGGAGTTGTGACAGAGGAATTTAGAATTGCACACGTGTGGAGACAGAACCCGGGGTCATCCCATGAAGCTGAGTGGTGGGAGGTTTCAGATAGAAAAAGGAGGTCCTCCTTCACACAGCATAGTTAACTTGTGGCACGGGAAGTGGTGGTGATGGCCACCAAACTGAGGGTTTCAAAAAGGGATTGGGCAGATTCCTGGAGGAGGAGGAGGAGGAGGACGCTATCCGTGGCTACTAGCCTTGCGGGCTACATGCTCCCTCCTTCAGCAGAGGCACCATGCCTGCATAAACCAATTGCTGAGGAGCTGGGCAGGAGGAGGTCTTGCACCCGTCCTGCTGGAGGGGTCCTGGAGCAGCTGGTTTGCCACCGTGTGTGCAGAGTGCTGGACTGGATGGACCTTTGGCCTGATCCTGCATGGCTTTCCTTGGGTGCTTATGACGTGCTGGAACCTTGGAATGACCTGTGCCCGTGCGAAGGCATACAGCGCAAAGAACTCAGCCATCTGGGAGCAGTGCGGAAAGGCTCACAGCTCCAGCTCGTTTGCCTGCGCTGGCTGTTGCCCGGCCCAGCAGCCCTTTCCTCCCTCCTGTCCTTAAAAGTTGGCACTGAAGATTGTGTCGAGTGGACAGTAACCTGCTCTGAGGCCCCTAAGACGTCGTTCTGTCTCTCTCTAGGGTGTATCCATGGCTCAGGGGGCTGGGCTATACATCCCTGACCATTTTTTTGCTGGGTTTTTTCCTCTGGAACGTAGACAACATTTTCTGCGAGAAACTGAGGTGAGTGAATTGTCGTTAACTTTTCTTGTTAAGGTCCTGACCGTGCATTTTGGCAATGTGCCTCTAGAGCCCACCCTGCAGCCTTCTGCCTCTCGTGCGGCTGCTGCTGGCCCCTCTCCCCTGTCTCTGTTGCAGCATCTCCTGGTGAAAGTACATGGCCAGGTAGCTCCTGCTTGCCTGATGGCTTGCTGGCCAGCAGGAGTGAGGTTGAGTTGTAACGAGTCATTGGGCTGTGTACGTTAATACAGCTACGATTATTGCAGTGCGAAGAAACCAAATTAAATAGGACTATTGTAACACACTCTACATGGGGCTGCCCTTGAAACATAGAAACAGAACGAGTCAGAAGGGACCTCCCGGGCCATGTAGTCTGACCCCCGGCTCCAGCCGGCTCCACTCACGACATGCCCACCATGTGCCTGTCCTTGAACACCCGCACCGATGGGGCCTCAGCCACCTCCCGAGGAAGCCCATTCCACACCCTCGGGGTCCTGACTGTCAGGAAGTGCTTCCTGGCATCCAAATGGAACCTGGGTTCCCTGAGCTTTGCTCCGTTGGAGCGCATCCTGCCTTCCTCTGCAGGGGAGAACAGGCCTCTCCCCACCTCCATGTGACACCCCCTCACGTATCTGCATGTTGCCAACAGATCTCTTCTGAGTCTCCTCCTCTCCAGGCTGAAGAGACCAATTCCCTCAGCCTCGCCTCAGACCCCATCCCTGAAACCAGCCACCAGCCTTGTGGCCCTACGCTGCACTGGTCTGGATACTTCAGTTGGTCCAGAATAGAGCAGCCAGGTTGCTGGGACCAGCAGAAATACACACACAATGCCGGTCCTGTACCATCTGCGCTGGCTTCCAGTTGAAGTCTGGGCCCAACTTGAGGTGCTGGTGATGACTTATAAAGCCCTAAATGGCTTAGTACCTGGATATCTGAAGGAGCACCTCCTACATATACCTACCCAGCCCCTAAGGTCCGGAGTGAAGGTCCTTCTTCAGGAGCCCTCTCTGAAGGAGAACAGGAGAGTGGCTACCTGGAGTAGAGCCTTCTCTGCTGGCACCCTGGCTATGGAACGGGTTCCCTCGAGAGGTGTGCCTGGCATCCATGCTTTTTCCATTTTTGCTCCAGGCCAAAATCTTTTTATTTTCCCATTATTTTAAATGTTAGTAGTGTTTTACGATTGGATTTTATCTACTATAATTTGGATGCTGTATCTTTATTTTATTGTATTACCACCCTGAGACATTGTGAAGGGCGGGATATAAAAGAGAGAGAGAGTTCGTGAAAGGACTACCATAGAGCTGGTGACCTTTCCATGTGGTAGTTTTCCTGGCTAAATGTAGGGATATCCTGGAGGCACTTGTTGATCTTCATGATATGCTGCAAATACAGGTTTAGATGGGCCTATGTTTTGAAACTCTACTCAAATGAGGTGGTCACCTCCCCTTCCCAGAGCAATTAACTGATCATGTTCAGGAGGAAGGTCTCTTCACACATCATGAGGACCAGAACCTTGCCTTTCCTTCATTTTTAAAAAACTGGACAAAATAATAATATGCCAGCTTGAATGTCCCAAACAACTTTTAATTTAAATATCAGTTTACGCTCTCACATTTGTCTGCCTTCTGGGCTCTTGGAACTGCATCTGAATAGGGGCTTCCTATTTTATCCTGGCCAGCTCACAGCAGGGGAGTCCGGGCACTTGCCCAGGCAGTCCGAGGGGATGCGTGCCCTTGATGCAAACACTGAAAACCCCCCTCTGAGGAAAGGCTGCAGCAGGTGGGGGGCTCTTTAGGGAAAGGGAGGCACAGTGTGGCGAGACGAGCTAAGGGAAGTGTTCTCCCTCTGGCAGAACACCGAAACCCAGAAACCCAGTTTGCCATCCCATGAGGCAGGTGGGGGGAAGATTCGGGACAGGCCAGAGGGAGCCCTCTGCACGGCACGTGGGCCCAGCCACGGGATCCAGCCTCACAAGATGCCACGACAGCCGCCCGTGTGGGCAGCCCCGAAAGGGGGCTGGCCAGAGCTACAGAGCAGGAGGGCTGCCAGTGGCTACTAGTCTAGATGACCCTGTGCATGAGCCAGTCTTCAAGTTCATACGCCTCTGAGTACCAGGTGCTGGGGATCATGGGCATGAGGGTGTCGTCGCAGCTTCCTCTTGAGCAGCTGGTTGGCCACTGTGTGAGCGAGATGCTGAACCAGGTGGGTCCTCGCTCTGTTCCGCCAGGGCCCTTCTTACATTCTTGAGGCTCAGCAGGGTCCAGGGTGGCCTGAACGGGGGCACCTTCATCAGCAAATCTCAGGCTGCAGAGAAGAGCTGCCTGAACGTGGGCTTTTTGCTCCGTTACCGCAGGGGTCTGTTTTCAGCTGTCTCCTTTACAGCCACTGGGGCGAGCCTGCCCCGGAGCCGAAACCAATTCCATCTATATCAAATTAACCAAAAGTTGCAAGAAGCAGCTCTCGTCTCGAGTCAGGAAGGCCTCCCGGGGCATTTGAAAGGCGATCTGCAAAGGCGAGCCCTGGGGCTGCGCACAGCCTTTCCCGGGCAGTGAGGCATCTACTTGCAGAGCAGGCAGCGTGGTGTAGGTCGCTCTCGGGTCATGCAACTTGGCTGCAGTGCTCCCGCTGAAAGAATGGAAAATCCGTCTTCAGCAAGCTGTCTAGGGAAGAAAAGGTCGTGTTTGCCTTGCCCATTCTTCCTAGAAAGCCGGCTTTCGTTCCCAAGTCTGTGACTGGACAGCTTAGACGGGGGGAAAGGTTTGACCGATCTTGTTGCTTCTCTCCACAGGGCGATACGTGAGAGCCTGCCTCCGCTCGTGAGCGTCGTGACACAGTTCCACGCTTGGTGGCACATTTTTACGGGCCTCGGCTCTTACCTCCACATCTTGTTCAGGTGCGATGGCCTTCCCTTCCCGGCAGCTCTCGGTGGGAAACTCCTCCCCTGGTCCCCACCTGCTGTGCAGCTAGAAGCCCTTCTTGCAGAGCATCCCGGTTGCTTGGTGAACGCTCTGTTCCCGTTCTCAGTGTGGAGCGACGCCCTGGGCTGCTCTCCCTTCGTTCCCCCACAGTTGTGGTGGGTGGGTGGATGGAGGGGGCGGGCTCAGTCCAGAGAGTGAGCTGGGGGCTTGCAAGCCCCCCCCCACCTTCTGCTTGCGGCCAGCCAAGCGGCCCTGTGGTGTTTCGTTCACACTCTGTCACATGCTGGGCTTGCAGGCCTCGCGAGTGTGTGGTGACCCGTCCCCGGTGCCTGGGGGCAGGCCGCTTTCTCCACGGCGTTCTGTTCTCACGGCTCTCCGGTGGCCAGACCGAGAGGGGTGTCTGTTTTCCGTAGCGGGCCTGTGTTCAGCTTGGCAGCTCGCAAGATACACAGATTCTTTTAATTGTGTTTCGCCTCTCCGTCTCTTCCAGCTTATACTCAAGGACACTTTACTTGAAGTACAGGCCAAAGGTCAAGGTAAGCATTTGGGATTTTAAAGGCACAACCCTGCACATGGTTAGGCACAGAAAAATGGCCTGCATCTCCCATCATGCTGGCCGGGGCATGCTGGGGGATGCTGGACTTGTTTTCTCTCCCAGCATACACAGGATTGTGCCTCGGTGTAATCCGGGTCTTGTGCAGCAGAAATAGGGCCCTTCTTATGACTAGGACTTGTTAGAACAAGGTGTGTAATAGTGGCAGTGACGCATACGTATTTTTTATTTTTATTATAGAAAAAAACAAAATGTACGACATACATAAAACCTGCTGTGTCAATCTAACATTAAGAAGAGGATATAAGGGCAGATTGTATCCTGAAGTCTATTTATTTTACTTCCAATATATAATCAGCAATGTCCATTTCCCCCTCAATAAATTTGTTAAGTTGTACACCTGCTTGAGTCCTTGTGTAGCAAGTTAATTTTGTCACGAGCACAATTGTCTACGTCAGAAGGGACTGTTCAGTGGTTAAGGAATCTGTCAGCTTTTTCTTCCTGGCCATTTGATGAATCACAGCACTCTCAGGGGGCCTGTCACAAATTCTAATCTGTTGGGATAAGGTAGCCCAGCAAAAGTACCGCAAGGCAGTCTTTCCCAACCTGGTGTCTTCCGAAAGGTTAGGACCGCGGCCACCGTGACTCCCAGCCAGCATGACTCTGGAGATCTGGTTGTTACGGTGTTGGTCTGGGGCTTGAAAGTCCCAGGTTCTGGTTTCCCCTGGGCCATAAAGCTCACTGGGTGACTTTGGGCCAATGGCTGACACTCAGCCAAACCTACCTCACAGGGCTGTTGTGAGGGTGAAAGGGCAAGATGGAGGAGGACCACGTCAGCTACGTTGGGCTTCTTGCAAGAGCACCAAGGTGGGGTAATACGTGTAGTAATCGTACTGTAACTTCCATGTGGACGACACCAGGTGGGGGCAGTTTGCTTTAGAGTCTTGAGATATTGCGTAACCAGTCATTTAGTCCCCCAAAGTTGAAACCATTCTTTGGAAAGCTTGGATTAGCCGTTTTAAAACAGGAAGGCTGCTTGTGCTGCCTGCCGTCGGAGCTCTTGAGCTTGCCGGATGGTGGACTATTTTGCACGGCGTACCTGGAGCCGTGTTCGCAAAGGTGCGCATCCCTGCTGAGCAGGTGAAGTGCGACAGGTGTCTTTGCGACGTTGCTCCATGAGGTTGTGCCAGGCCCCGAGTCGTACTTCTCCCGGGTTTAGGGCCACTGTGCTTCTTGAGAGCTGTAGCTGGGCTTGGGCTGCAGGAGAGGGCGTCTGCCTTCATCCCCGGCTAGCGGGCCACCAGAGAAGAGAGTGCTAGCCTAGCTGGACCTGTCGTCTGACCCTGCAGGGTCACCCTTGCATTCTCCTCCACCCCTGAGCGGCAAGGCACACGTGTTGCATATCTTTGGTTCCATGCCTGGCACATCTCTGCTGAAAAGCAGAAGGTAGCAGCTGATGCGAAAGACCATTCGTTATCTGGAGCCCTGGATAGCTCCTGTCAGTCTGATGACAGAGACGTCAGTGATGAGCAAATGACAAGGCTTCATGCATAACTCTCCTCCTCTATGCATCAGGGTCTTCTGATGGCTCTTGTTTTCCTTGTCCGTGGTTTGCCTGCTCTGTCATCTTGTTCACTTTATCTTTGGGCTGCCTGTCCTCAGTGGATCAGTGAAAGTCTTTCTGATCCGTTAAACATGTGGAGCTGCTAGTCAGGAAGCGGACCGTAAGGTTTTTATTCTCTCAAGCCACGTGAGATCTTGTAGGCCCTTGAGTCACAGATGCCAGGAGTAGAGGCCTCCCACTTCTTCCCTCTCTCCCTCTGCCTGTTTTCTCTTCAATGTTTGTTTTTTAATAGGCGTACTTAATTGAAGAATAATTATGCAATGAAACGGCAGCTCCCCCTCCCCATTTTTATTTTATTCTTGAAAAGACTTAGCATTGGTTTGCAGCATTCTGAACTGCGGAAGAGGGTATAAAATACAAGCACCCTCCGAGGACCATCCAGACTATTTACTTAACCCGACAGACTTCATATTTAGTTTGGCCCTAAAGACAACTTCAAAACACTTAAATGTCCTTGGGAAGAACAAAAACATTGAAACAACGGACAATAATGGAAAAAGAATAACAGCACATAGGCCACTAGCCTAAGGGTGAAATTCTGTGCATTTTTGGAGTGGAAAGTCCTCCAGTTCCCGCAGCATTCTGGCTCGGGAATGCTGAGAGAGGAAGGACTTTTCTCAGTCTAAAAATACATAGGCTGAGCTTGAGCAAATGTGACTGAGTGGACAAGAGTCATAAATGCACCTCCTGTCTTCTTTCTAGAGGGTGCCTCAGGGGTGAGTCCCATCTCAAGGTTACTTCCCACAATAATAAAACAGGTGGTACCTTTTACAATACTAACCCACAATCTGGCCAAAGTGAAATTATGGCTAAGCTCCAGCAGGAAAGCGGTTTAACTTTCTCCAGTTGAAATCAGCGGGACATAAAAGTGCTTAAATGTGCCCTGTGCACTGAGAAAGCCCTGAGCCCCTCATGCAGTTTTGAAATACTGTAAAGCGCGGGTTACAAAAAATTGAAATAAATAGATGTCCCGGAGGACACGTACCCAGGCAGGAATTTTCTCCTAATACCTAACAGACCCCCTGGCCGGTACCACAGGAATGGGAGCTTCAAAAGGCAGTGTCGCTGCCGGGATCTTGTGTTTCCGCTGAACCAGCCGGGCTTCACAGAGCCCAGAAAACCCACGAGTGCAGTGCTTCTGGCACAGCTGCCAGGTTGGCCAGGCGGGCAGGCCTCGCGGACCAGCATGCCCTTGCACCATCCTGGCAAGACGCGTGCTTTGGTGGAGGCAGACCTTGTGCACACCACCAAAGCTGTTGGCGTGGCGTGCTGCTTGACGAGGCGGCAAGCAGGGCCTCATTTTACCATGGAGATTTGTGCCACGTGCTTTGATGCGCAGAAGTAGTTTATGGCAGATCACCAAAATGCAAAATGAAACATTTCACCAGGAGACCCCCCGGGAGCCCTTTGGCTCTCCCTTTGGCTCTCCTGGCTGCCGACACCTGGCAGTGGGGACTGAGCATTCCCTCTGCTAAGGAAGCGAGCGCCCTGCAGCTGTTCCTTCTCAGACTGCTGTGGGGAGCCAAGCTGGCCTGCCCCTTGCCACGCGGTCTTCCTGAGAGGCGGCAGCCCCTGTTCGCCGGGCTGTTGGCCACAGCCCAGAGCGTGCCTCTGTCCGCGTGGTGGAAGGGACTCGGCGGCTCAGCGCAGAAAAAGGGACCCGGGTGCTGGGAGCAGCCGCCTTTTCTCCCATGGCTGGCCAAGTCCCAGGGTTTGTGTGCCACATGTCCTGTGGGGGACAGCAAGCAGCAGACAGGGTCCGACAGATCTGGGAGAAGTAGCCGCTCTTCCCAGCATCAGCCAAGTTCCCCGCCAGCTACTGAGATCCCTGGAAGGAGTCAGGGGGGCTTATCAGGCTGGACTGGGGGGTCCAGCGAGCCTCCTGGGGGCTGAGGTTCCGTGCACCTGGCTGAGGCAGGATGAAGGGGTGAGGCCGGCCTTTCCGACTGTCCCGTGTTTATCGGCTCAGCCTTTCCTGAGAAACGAGGAGGAGGCAAGAGTCATCTTCGCAATGCAGGATGGCTTTAGGGTATAAACACCCAATCAACTTAAATTATTCTTTACTAGGTTGCCAACTTTTAAAATTGGCTTCTGTGGGTGATGAAAAGTGCCTCTGTGTTGTGGAAAGCTTCGTGCGCTGCTTCCCACGGAGCAGGCTGCCTTAAAAAGCATATCAGAAGGCCAGGTCTTCCGATGCTGATCGCCTGGCAACCTATATCTTACCCACCTTTGTCCAGCATGCAAGCATAACACAACCTCTGTGGGGGAAATGTGGGGATGCATAATTAGATCACTAATAACCAGAAGAGGATCTCCAGGGTTTTGTATATTTTCCTGTGTTCTGCCCAGCAGTCTAAGAAACCCTCTTTTTTCCTTCCTTTTCAATAGTTTCTCTTTGGGATTTGGCCTGTTCTCTTAGTAGAATTGACCAAGAAGCAATGACAAGGACTTCTAGCCAAAACCGAAGAGGCACTACCCTGGATGCATAAGGATATCCTGCAATCATTTTGACTGATGCGCTGGGGATTCTTGGCACTGTCAAGAGATCTCTTTCCCCCTCTCTACTCCTGGAGCCACAGAGAATCATGTAGAACCGAGAACCGACGTATCTACGGAAGCCACAACTAGAGGTTATCCCCCCAGTCCAAATGAGAGCGCAGTCTTTCTCACACACTTCTTAGATGGCTTGCAGGTGCTGGGCAGAGTTGCAGCGGGCACAGGAAAGGGGCACGCATTCCTTTCAGAAGCAAGTTGCCCTGGCTGCCACTGGGCCAAGCAGACTCTTCATCAGTGGTTGAAAATTAAATGAGTGCAGCCTGAATGGCGCAAAATGCCGGAATCAAATTTGGAAGGACAGTCCCTCCGAGTTGCAGGAGGCTCCGTGGCCTGGAGCATGTTCCACGCGCCTATTGTAATAGGGCGATATTCTGCCACTTTCTTGAAACTGCTTTGCAGAGATAAAGGAGAGTCAGGTTAGAAGCCCCGCTCTTTCAACAAGGTGCCATGTCCCAGTTCTGTCTAGAAAGTAGGGCATTCCTTTCTGGCTTGCTCCATATGCAAATAAATCACCCCCCCCACCCAAGATTTCCATGCATAGTTGCACCTAAGAATCTCTCAATAGAAGGCCAGTTGTCCAGCGCAACTGCACAAGCTGCCTGAGTAATTACTTGGGCACGGATGAAACAGTATTAACCAGAGAGACATAGCCCGGATGTTGCCAGAATATGCTTTTCTGACGCCTCTGTGCAGTCTGCTGGTACTGCAAACTGCCTGCAGCCTGTGTTAGCTGGGAAGCCCGAACCCCATTACTGGCTGCGTCTCCTGGGAAATCGGTCGGCTAAAGGCACAAACCTGCCCTCGCCGCCTCCATTTGGGATGTGAAATTTGGAGGCGGACTTCCATTCCAGCCTGAAGAATGGCTTAGAAGTAACCAAGGGCTACTTCTTATTTTAAAAAGAGCAACTTTACACCCTACCAGAGTATACCATCAAAGCCTTGTTGAGATGGAAGGTACTTTTTGCCACTCTGAACCCCTTGGAGGACAGGCAGGGTAGTAACGTAAATAATTAAGCCGGAAAAAGAAAGAAAGCCCCCGAAAAGCAGAATTGCTGCTTTGAGCACCTCTCGCTGACGTGTGCTGGATTGTATGGAGCACAACCTGCGCACTGATAGGGTGTGCATGCGGTGTGCATTTGTGCTAGCATCCTCAAGTATGAATAGAGAAACCAGTAAGTTTGTCTTGTCGTAGTGTGGTGCAAAGCACAGCATCGCTTTGACTGTCGTGAACGTGTGGCCGCCTCTTCTCTGTGTCCCTTGCACTTCTGAATGTTTCATCTCCAGCTCACCAAGCCCCTCTTCAGCCAGCCAGCCAGCCAGCCAGCCAGCCAGCCAGCCAGCCAGCCAGCCAGCCAGCCAGCCTTCTCGTTCTTAAATTCATGACTGTGCTACCTAAAAAATCCACTCCTTTTAAGGGGACTTTCCTCAGCCTCGGCCCTTCCCGATACACAGCTGCCCTCCTCCCCAGCCTGCATGGCACGTTGGCGGGCACCTGGTTGGGGAAGGCTACCCCGAACAAGCTTGTTCGGCCCATTTATCATCAGGAAACTCAGTCTGTGGTCTAAAAATCAAAGACAGGACAGCCCTTTGCTGCTTCTCTCTGCTTATTTGCTGCCTTTGGCTGTATCTCAATTCACGCAACCGCTTAAGACACAACTTGGTGCAGGGTTGGACAGAAGAACGTCCCACAACTCCCAGCATCCCCCAGCCAGCCAGCCCCCCCCCCCCCACAATCTGAACTTGCGAATCCCAGAAGGTGTGCTTCTCTCCCAGACCCCATGTCCCCACTCCTGGATTCCTGGGACAAGAATGCCCATACAGCCGAGGCTAGAATGCACCCTTCCCTAAATTCTTTTGTCTTTCCCTCTAGCTTAAAAACATGTGAATGAGCCACTTTTTAAATCATGTATGCTTGTAGCTGAGTAATTTGCTCATGCGGTCGACCGCAAATCAAAAGAATGAGCCTGCAATTTCCAGCCCTTGAGCTACAGGTGGTGTCTTCCCCCCATGAGCTTAGACCCTAAAATCCAGCTCCCATCCCATTTCTGGAAGCATTTTAAGAACAGGGAGCTTCCTGCGGGTTTTCAGCTCAGCATTGACCGCACAGACTGGCAGGAGCCATTTGCAGGGTTTGTGCAAAGTCCCGGCCTGGAGACACCAGGAACTGAATCTGAAACCTTTTGCATGCAACAGATGCGCTCTACCCATTAGCCAGTTCACACATCCCAACAATCCGCTGTGGTTTATACAAGGGCTGGCTAACCCTGCCACAACCCCTGCTGCCCGGGTGCACACCACACAAAAGGACACAGCAAGTGTGAGCCAGCCGAGGCAGCTTCACTCTTAAGTGAAGAGACGAGCATCCAGTGTGACGTCTGGTGTGATGTGCAGAGCAGGTTGCGTGTCTGCAGGCTCCTCCTCTGGGAACCTGCTAATTGCTCTGCCGGTGCGCGAGGCAGATCTTTGCTTTCTGCACACTGAGTGCAGACACATTGCCGGCCACTGGGAAAAGGACAGTTTCTTCCTTTGCCACCCACCAAATGTGCAGAGAGAAAAGCCCATCGTCCTCAGCATAGGAGACGTAGGCTGGCAGAGGAGGCAAGCAGTGCTGTGCCTTCTGTTTTATTCACCTGCCTGCTGTTTACCTGGGACTGGCAAAGGAGGGTGTGACTTTCCTTGCCATGGGTAGAAAGAAAGCGAGTGAGTAAAACTAATTTTCAGGCTGGTCCTTTTGGGGAGCTGGATTGAAGAAACCCTACAGTTCTAAAAAGAAGAACGACTTCTGTCCCAGAGCGCGGTCACACACGGAGAGATGAAAAGCTCCGCTCTCCCTCCCAAACTTCTTTCAGGCTTGCTTGTTTTAAGGGAGCTACCAGGTTGCTAGCAAAGCAAGGGCTCTTTACTTGCAGGTTTTTGTAGCATGCTAAGGGAACAGGAAACTGGCTGTCTGTCTGCAGCATGTCAGCCTGATAGAATAATCAGTTGCTTTTGGGACCGTGATAGTCCTGTGGGGCTGGCGAAGCCGCAGACAGTCTGAGAAGGGCCCCCCTCGTCCCCTGGGAAGGACCCCTGGCTACTCCCCAACTGCATGATGTGGGGCATGGAGCAGCGAGGGGTTTTGGTGCTGGTCCCGTGCGGGGTGGAGGATGAGGACGCAGGCGACACTCGGTATTTCCCCATTGACGGAAAATACTGCCTGTGACGATCCTGGAGAGGGTCGGACCGTTGCCATGGGGGAAACACTGCGGGATTGGAGAACGAGCCGAAGCACTCCCGGGAGCCCAAAGCCGCCCCCTTAGCGCAGCCTGGCCGCTGCGCATCAGCATCGATCTCCTGTGCGCTCCGGCCTCATCCACCTGTTTACGCGCGCCTGCAAGCCTCAGCTTTTTCAGGGGGCATCTCCAAAACTGGCACCCAGCCCCAGGGAGCGAGGGGTTCTTCAGGAAAAGCAGGGGTTTTTTAGGGGGTATAAGCGACACATTCAGTCCTTCGTTAGCTGCTTGCAGGTTCGGCTGCCAATTCTTGCAACCCCCAGGCAACCAAAGGCACAACCCTGTGCAAGTTAAGGCAGAAAAAAGGCCTACAACTCCCAGCATGCCCTGCTGGCTGCCTGGGCCCTTCTGTCCCAGTTTGTGTAGGATTGCACCCTGAAGCGTTCTGCGGGGAGCCTCTCCCTTCTCCCGGCTTAGCTGAAGGAGCCCATGTTTGTTCTGAATGTATCTTTACAAACTGCACTTGTAGGCTTGCAAGAAGGTGCTTTTCTGACCGCGCTTCTCTGCTGCCTGCCTTTTTGAATTGTGCAACGCCACATAACTCTGGGTGTCTGGATCATTGTTCCTTGTAAAATCCGGGCTGCCTTCCCAGAAGGACTAGAAATGGAGCACATGAATAAATGTGGACATGTCGAGCCAAACTGCCAATGAGGTGAATCCTGTGGTTTAGCATGACCTGCTTTGGGGAGGGCTTGGGTTTAGTTTTGATTAGAAGGGCTAATAGTCGCAGCTTGGCTGGAAGGCGGTGAGGGTAACTCCTGATCTGGAGCCAACAAATTTCAACCTTCTGCCGCTTAACTGTTTTAAGCCAGATTTCAAATTGCTGCTGTTTGCCCACCTCAGTCCCAGTCCCAGTCTCTACCCTGCTATTGCCCAAAGCAGCTACTATTACTAATTTAATTCATGTTAAACTTGTAAACCACCCAGAGGGCCCTTTGACCTATGGGGCAATATATAAGTGTAATAAATCAATAAAATAATGATTGAATCACATCTTTAATGTCACCTGTACTTTGGCTCTAAGAAGCCACCACCCAAAGTCCAGAAACCAAAACCTGACCTTGCAAATGCTGCGACTGCCTCTTGATTTCCCCAAAAATGGGGTGCCATGGGCAGGAACAGCTCACCTCACTCCTGGAGAGAAGGTGCAGCAAGCGACAATCCCCACAGCAGCCTAACTTCCCTGAAATCATTTTGATCTCGGCTATGGATCCAAAACCACTGTGTTGATTAAGAAGCCCTTCACAGGGATCTGGTTCTGCAGCAGGCTCACCCGTGGGTGCGTATGAATCTTGCCCAGCTGACCCAAAAGAGAGATTTCGCAAAACTGCTTTCCTCACAGCCACAAAGGTGTTGAAATAGTAAATTGGGACAATAACTTGCTGGATTGATTTGCAAAACCAGATTATCAAATGTTTTGATCATTAAAAAAAAAATGGAGGACAGGCCACACCTGTTCGTGGCAGGTGGGAAGGTTGGGGTCTCCCAGCACAGCTCTGGGGGACTAGCAGCAGAGTAGCAAGCGTCTCTGAGCCCGCCTTGTTCAGCAGTGGCGGTTCCAAGATCCAGACTAGACCCCTGGACCTCTCGTAACCTGACTTCTGAGTTCTAGGGGAAAGCATTCTTGAAGTCTGCCCCCGATTTCGACTGCCTCGAGTACGCAGCCTTTTCTCCTACAAAAGTCTGGTGGTGCGTCAGAGCACCACGACCTTTTCTGGGAAGATGCTTGATGCTGTATTCTCGAGACGCAACTTCTCCCTGTAACCGCCTCATCAGGTGGATCTGTGCACTGGACAGATGACTATGCGGTGGAAGCAAAGTTGGGCATCGTGGTATTTGCATACTGACCAGTATTAAAGAGGCCTCCCTCTTTAACGGGTCTGTCTAAACATCATCTTTGCCCCCCTCCGTGAAATCTGCTCTCTTTTGCCCAAGGAGAACTAAGCTACAGTTGGCGGGTTTTCGGAAATCAAGCCCATCTGCTGACGAGTCAGACTTGGTAATTAATATAAAAGGTGGGTTGGCCAAAGTGAAGAGTGGAGGAGATCAGGGCCAACAGGTGCCTGGAGGAGTCGGGAATTCCCAGAGGGGACCAGAGGTGTGTAAAATGTAGGTGCCCATTCCCAAACTTGAGGTGAGGTAGGTGGTCCCCAGGGAGCTTTTCCTAGTGGAAAGAATAGCCGTTCCACACAGAGAACCATCCAGCTATTCCGCTTCCTGGGTGGCGAGCTGAAATGATAAGATTCTGGGAACACGTGAACTAACTTCTCTGCTCTTTGAATTCGGCCTCGGTTTCTAATCTTTTCCCACTCGTTTTAACATTTCTTTCTGGTTCCTCTCTGGTCTCTGGATCTGCACTGGTTGCTTAATATGCCTTTCTGTCTTCCTGATGTGTGACGTGCATTGTTCAGGTCTGCTTTTCTTCCATCCCAAGACAGCCCATCCCCAAGCTGTCCGTTATCCAGGCTTTTCCCGAAGAAGCCACAGTTTTCCGTTCCCCTCCTTTAAGTCAGCAGCTTATTGGCTGCATTATTACTCTTGCAATGTCAGCGGATTGCCCCTATAAGCTCCAGAGACCATTGGGAGTATTTTTTAGACATACCTCTTTATGACTGCCTCTAAACTCTGATTTTATTTTGTCCTGCCAAATGAATGTTGATTATTGCACTGATTTTAATGTGGCATTTGCCGTCGGAGAGGGAAATGGATCCGAGTTGCCATAAGGGGTATGGGACACAAAGCAACCAGCCTTTGTGTTAACACTTATTTGTGGGTTTATTAATGTACAAAAAAACCTTTACAAGTGAATATACTGTGGCTGTATCATGAAACTACAGCTTAACTGTATATAAAAGCCATTGTAATATATAATGTTTAAGCATTTTGATATACTATATTGAAACCTTTCTATGGGACTCCTGTCAACTAATAAGCTTATATATAAACACACCCACACTATTATTTTGCAATAAAGTGGCTTTTTCAGATTTAAAGGTATTTAATCAATTTACCCTTCAAACATTAATTATGCCTTTATAGCTGATATTGACATTGATAATTATTAAAGGATCTTTGTTTTTAAGTAAGACTCCGTTGTGGGATTTTGAGAGGGCTCTTTCGAGCCTGTATCTAAAATTCCCCTCCATTACGCAAACTCAAGGCAAACTATATCCAGCCACCTGTGACCAGCAAGCTCATTTTCCAAGTGTACCTTGTGTAGCCAAATTGGCAGCCACCCTGCAGCAGGTTTGAGGGTATCTCCAAATCTGTTGAGGTATCACAGACAGGCAGACAGACAGACAAACTCCTGAGTAAAACAAAGTCCTCTCCTCCATTGAGAGCCAGTGTGGTGCGGTGGTTAAGAGCATGGGACTGGGACTCAGAGGATCTGGGTTCGAGTCCCCGCTCAGCCATGGAGCCAACTGGGTGACTTTGGGCAAGTCACAGACTCTCAGCCCAACCTACCTCACAGGGTTGTTGTTGTGGGGATCAGATGGAGGAGGAGAATGAGGTAAGCTGCCTTGAGTCCTTTGTAGGAAAAAGGCAGGATATAAATCGCAATATAAATAAAAATAAAATAAATCACAGCCCTTTGGTGGCCACAGAACTGCATTCCTGTGCGGGGTATGAACCTGAATGATACAGAGAATAGCGTATTCTACATAAGAAGAGAGCTGGCTAGAGCACTGAACAGCGACCCGTCCCACTGCAACATTTCGCTGCAGTTCGCTCTTGTAATAGCCATAATAGCCGTGGCTCTAGCAAAACATGTGAAGCGCTTGAGCCCACCAAGCCCTGCAGGGGCTTTGTCCTCCATATTGCAGAAGGAAGGCGACACACCCGGGTTGGTCAAACCCACCTGGCCCTGGTCCTCACTAGGGACATGCCTCGGTCTGGGTTGTACCGCTTCAGATTGTGGATGGTTGGGCACTTGAATGCTCTATGCCAGGGGTCCTCAGACTTTTTAAATGGGGGGCCAGTTCACTGTCCCTCAGACTGTTGGGGGGGCAGACTATAGTTTGAAAAAAATACGAACGAATTCCTATGCACGCTGCACATTAAAAATTAAAAATAAAAATAAAATACATTTAAAATAATTAAAATACATTGAAAATAATTAAAAATAAAATACATTTAAAATAATTAAAAATAAAATACATTAAAATTAATTAAAATGTTAAAAATAATTAAAAATTAAAAAATGTTTGCTCACTCGGGCTGTAGCAGAAGCCCAAGATGAGGTGGGGAAGAGCATGTCCATATTCAAGGGACATAGCTACCAATGTCCACAATCGTGCTGGGGGGGGGGGGGGGAACCACGACGGGTTTGCCCTTTGGCAAGGAAAACCATCCCCCCCCCCCCCCCGACCATGCAGGGAGGGGGGGCCCAAACATGGCCATCCCCCCCCCCCCAGCACGCCCGTGATCGCGCCCATCTTCCCTGCACGAGTGCATCCCGATCGCGGCCATCTCCCCACCGAGTACACCTGCTCCAGCTCAGAGTTTTCGAACTCGGAGATCATTTTCTCCAAGCAAGTCCAAAAGGTCTGAGGCGGGCCAGATAAGTAAGCACAGCAGGCTGTAGTTTGAGGGCCCACGCTCTATGCCAAGAAAGCCAAAAAACACCCTACTTCAAGACTTCTCTGCTCAGGGAGACCTTTAGTTCAGAGCTGGGCTTTCTAACATCCAGTTCGTTACTTCAGGGAATCTTAGAACAATCCATCACATGAAACCGCCCCCACCCCCAAGTTCCCAAAATTTAATTTTAATTTAATAAAACGTTTCTAATCCATCCTTCACGGCAGTGTCTCAGGACGGTTCACAAGCTTAAAATAAAAAACAATCAAGAATACCATAGACAATAATAAATAACTAGTAATGGTAAATACAGTCAATAGAATAAAATACAGTCAGGGTTAAAAATGAATAAACCACATTAAAAAAGCGACTGTTGACTTAACTCTAAAACCCCTAATTCTTAAAATGACGTTCAAATAAAAAGGTTTTCACCTGGCACCGAAAAGAGTGCAGGCTCAGCGCCAGGCAAACCTCTGCTTACTGAGTCATACGATATATTATGATATATTATGTCAGTCCACAGTCTTCCAACTTGGCCACAACCCACCGCAAGCTACATTTTCTTCTCACAGCACCCTTAACTTGGTTGGTAAGGGAGCAAAAGCTGCTCCATCTGGTCAAAATCTCCCAAGGCCTGTCCTGAGCGGAGTGGCCCACGCCTTCCAAGGGAGACCAGAGCAACTTCCAGCCACTTTCATGGTGGTTCCAGCAACCTTGGATTACTGCCCGGTCCCTTCCGCAGATGGGGCTGGCACAGCCAGCGTAATCTGTTGTCCCAAAATCCTGGTTAGACTAAAGTAATCATTGTACGTGAGCAAAAACTGAGTAAAATTCTGCTGAACAAGCTGATCCATGCAAGCAATCAAGCACAATCCTATGCATCCCATAGGTGCAATCCTATGCATATTCAGGCAGGGAAAATCCTCCCAGCATGCTCATCTAGGACGTTTTTCTCTCTGAACATGCACAGAGTCACTGCTTCAAAGTTCACGGGATCCAGCTTTTCTCAAGCTGCCTTCCAGAAGAATTTGATTTTTGAGAATATATACAGTTGATGGGGCTTAGCATCAACTTCCCTTTCTCGGATTAACGACAGGACAGATTGATTGGCACCCTGTTGTTGCTGCCAAGGAGAAGCAGCTATATAGTTAACCCCCCCCGCCCCCGCCCTGCATCGGGGGCTGAAAACAAAGATGCACAACTTGGGGTGCCCAGCAGCTGCCTTGTGTAGTGCCAGGGGTTGCGCGTTTGCAAGTGTGCCTGCACAAGGATGCACAAGCTTGAGGCACCCTTTGTTAGCACCAGCAAAGGAAACTCAAGGCAGTACATGGAGAAAAGGGTCCGGCGACTTGGTGGGCTGGAAAGGGTGGGGGGAAGAGCCCCACTCCCCCTGAGAAGATCCCTCGGGCACTGCACTGTGCTGGGCTGGGGCGACCATGGCCGAAGGAAGACCACCCCTGCGCCTGCCTTCCCATCCCTAGGCAGCGTGGCGGGGACAACCATGCCCATGGTGCTGCCTAGAGAGGATGGATCGTCCTCTCCTTCCAGCGGGGGACTGACTTCCATGAGAACCACTGGGCCCCCGTGAAAAGCTCGTCTTAACCGCTTGGATTATTGTAACGCGCTCCACGTGGGGCTGCCCTTGAAAACGGTCCGGATACTTCAGCTGGTACGGAACAGAGCAGCCAGGATGCTGACGGGGACTGGGCGTTATTCTCACATAACCCCAGTCCTCTACCAGCTTCACTGGCTCCCCATCGAAGTCCAGGCCCAATTCAAGGTGCTAGTTTTAGCCTATAAAGCCCTCAATGGCTTGGGACTGGGATACCTGAAGGAACGTCCCCTTCCTTATACGCTTTCATGTCCCTTAAGATCAGCAAGGGAGAGCCTGTCCCAAGAACCCTCCCTGAAAGAGGTAAAAAGGGCATCTACTCAGAGCAGGGCCTTCTCTGCGGTGGCGCCCAGATTGTGGAATGTGCTCCCTGGAGAGGTTCACCTGGCACCGAGTTTATACTCTCTTCGGCGCCAGGTCAAATCCTTTTTATTTAACCGTTATTTTAAAAATTAGTATTTTAATGCAACAGTTGTGTTTTATTGGCTATATGTTACTTATTCTTTAGACTGTTTCTAATGGATTTGATTTTACTGATTGTGAGCCACCCCAAGGTGCCATGCATAAGGGGTGGCATATAAAAGTTTTAGATAAATAGATAAATAACCAGCCTTCCTTCAGCCTGGATTCTTTCAAATGCTTTCGCCCACATTGGTCTTGCTGATGGGGATTGTAGGCCAAAACCTCCCAGGACGCCTGGGGGAGTTCCACCATCCGTCGCCATCAGCTTTTGGGTCAATGCCGCCCCCTGCTGGTTAAAAAAATCAGTGCTGTCCCAACCATTGGTGAGGGATGGGGTGATCTGAACATTATGCAAAATTGTGTACAGAAAGGCACTCATAAGGAGACCCACAAACAAAAATGGGCACGAATTTCTATCCAAATGCCTTTAAAGTTTTGGAAAAATCCAGCATAAGATTGGAAACATTCTCAGTTTGGGAGAAACTGCATTTATAGAAACAGAAACCAAGTGAGTCAGAAGGGGTCTCCTGGGCTATCTAGTCTGACCCCCGGCTCCAGCTGGCTCCACTCATGACATGCCCACCATGTGCATGTCCAGCCTATCCTTGAACACCCTTCCCGTTGGGGCCTCAGCCACCTCCCATGGAAGCCCATTCCATACATATGACTGGTAATAACTGCAATGCCATGTAAGATTAGACTTTTTAAAAAGGCTTTTTCAGTCTAAATTTGCATAGAATTGCACCCCAAAAGCTGAAATGAGCAGATTTGTTCTCACTACACAGACAGTATTTCCAGTGCTCTGCCACACAATCCATATTCTCTGCATTTTCCAGCAACTCCAGCCTGTGGAGAGCCACTCCAAGCAGTTTCAGAAATGCAGTAGATGGCCAGGTGTTTTTTCCCATGCAATTCTACCTACCATTTACCCTTTTTCCCCCTAAACCAAATACTCCAAACTTGGAAGGGTTAACGCCCATCACCTATCATGGGAGAGCTACCTGGTTTTGTGATGTCTCAGCATATTTGCTACAACTTTCAAAGCCATGTAGATGCTTATTTAAGCACTCCTCTCTGCTCATATTAACATAGGTGGATGGCAGGGAATGGAAATGCTACACTTCCCTCTCCTGCTGCTTTTCTTCTCTCCATATCAAGGGAACTGTTAATGATTATATTGATATGTTTTACGATGGACATTTTTCTCCTCCTCCGGGTTAATTGGGTTTCGTTCTCATTGTGTTGCAAGGAGCAATATTTTAAAAAAGTAACCTGGGGATACCCAGATATGTTGGCATGCAGCTCGGATAATCATTGACACTGGATATGCAGGGGTAGACAGGAGTGTTCTTCAAAACATCTGGAGGAAACCTGGAACGTAGGATCAGGAATGTAAAACCTTTTGGCTCAAGGGCCGAGTTCCATATTGGAGAGGTTTGTGGGGACCACATTCCAGAACTAGGTGGCAAGGGGCGGCATAGAAATGTTATAATAATAATAATTATAATTATAATTATAAAAAGGCAAGAGAGATGTGGCTAAAACAAAATATATCCAAAGTACAGTATATTCCGACAGGGTCTTAATGCCTGTCACTAAGCCTTAGAAGAAGCATTTCAACTTTTCAGAATAGGAGAAAGGGAGGAACGCACAAGACGTTGGAAGCCAGCAAATCATTGCGGGTAACGGAAAAGTTGTAGGGTCAGGGGCATAGGGTGCAGCAATCTGGAGACCCTAGGGGCTAGCCCACCCACAAATCCCCTGCAGGCTTAACTTGGGGTCCTTAGGTTTGGGTCCTGAAGTTTTGGGTTTTGGAGCCCATCCTCATAGGGACATATTTCACTTGGTGGCTGCCAGGTAATCTCAGACAACTAACCTTTGAGCCTTGAATTGAGGTCCTTTGCAGCGGTGATAAACATCCCTGCCATTTTGAAAGAGGAAATACTGCAGAACTGGGACATTTTCCAGGTGGACAGTTTGGTGTGTTCTGCGCCCTCCACATGACCACATCAAAACCAGGGCAAAATGCTATAATATCCAAGTATTTGTCTTGATTGTCCCTCTTTTCTTGACAGCTCCCATTCTGTTCTTTGCAACTCTCGGCCCCATCTAGGGATCAGGATTATCTTTTGACAGCTCCTGTGACGATCACCAGGCCTGGGTTTACATCATCAGAATGTCCTTCCGTGTGAGTCCCCCTGTGAGGTTTGGAAGGCAGCGCTAGTCCTCTGCCAGAGATGAGCAAACCAGAGTTTCCTCATTGCCTTGGCAAAGGCTTCATCCTGCTCTTAGTGCTAAGACACAGCCCTCCCCGCGGGACGGGACCCTGGGAGCTTTGCTGAGGTCATTAGAAGGACTGGAGACATTACAAATGTTCTGCTTTTCCTTTCCTTTCCCCTCCCTATCTCCTTTTCCCTTTTACATCATGGCTGAGGAACCAGTTCGCCATAGTGGCTAGCGCACTGGACTGGGGATCTAGGAGATACAGTTTTTAGTCCTCACTCAGATCAAAAGTTCCCCAGATAAGAGAGGGGAAAGGGGCAGGATACAAATGCATCACAGCCATAAGTTTTTAAAAACGGGGTTTAAACTTAAGGCATCTCACTTTTGATTCAAGGATATTAGGAAGAAATGAATCCACCTGTGTCAAAGACGATGGGCAGTTGATTGCATACAGGGATGAACTGGGGAGGCAGAATGTAAACCAGTGGAAGAAGCTTATGCTTCCTTCTCTGTAGCTGTTCCGGGTCCCTGAATAGGCCAGGAGATGTTTCATGGGTCTCCAAAGTCGCCTGGGCAAGTGACACATAAAGTCCTCTTCCCAAGCTGAGCGTGAAAGACAACGCAGGTTTGATAAGGCGCCTCTTCCCCGTGGTTTCAGAGTCTGCTGATGTGCTCACAGGCGGCTCCCTTCCCCTTCCGGGCAAGCCGCTTGGTTCTCACAGCCAATGCAGCTCTTGTCTACAAAATGATCAGGGAAGGCAGCACTGGTGCTCTTCCTAGCAAACGAAAGGCCATGAGGCCTTGGCATGGCTCCAAGATGCTCTCCTGGCTTTGGGACATGGGGAAAGTTCACTACACTACCCGTTGAACCTTCCTCTCCATTCCTCCAGCAAAGCCCGTGCAATGCAGATTGCATATGATTTTGAATTTATATCTCACCTTTTTTGCTCTTGTGAGGAACCTCAGGCAGCTTACATAGTTCTCCTCCACTTCCTGTTTATCCTCACAACAACCCTGTGCGCTTCGTGGCTTAAGTGGGAGCCAGAACCTGCATTTCCCAGGTCCCCCATCCAACCTGCTTGTAAGCCTGTGGGCATTGACTGTCTTATCTGGGGTTCATAAAAACTGCCCCGGACAGCAACCTGGGACCTTTACAGCAGAAAAGCAGCCCATAAATGTCCAAAGTAAATGATGCCATTGCTTAACGGTGCCATTGCTTTGTGGGAAACACCTGCACCCTCACTTTCATCAACCTGGGAGGGGGGCGGTCTCCTCATCCTCGGGACCCAAGATGTGGTTTTTAACTAATTCATCAAAAAAATCCACACGATGCTTAACCAAGGATGGATGGAGAAATTGTGTTGGCTGAAAGCTCCTCTCAGCTGTTTAAAAAGTTCTCTTTTGCACTTGATATGATCACCCAGTCATGGATCGCTAGTACTAGATCAAATCTATGACCTGGCACGCCAGTAGCAAGGATTCCCGGATGATAATTGTTGTTTTTCTTCTTACTATCATCATCAATATTACTATCCCCGGTAAGTAAGTACCATTGCGGTTTTTCAACACAAACATTGAACAAGTCATGACTTTCAGGGGCCAGTAGGGGGCAGCAAATTCCCAGTAGCTACTCTCCATTGTGAGTTTTGGATAATCCTCTTTTTTCATTCCACATAGTCAAACCCAACTACACCTCAGAATGCTCTTAACTGGAAGTAGACAATCTACTTCCCAAAGATGGGACTACACTTCATGGGGTTAATCACTGGGTGATGCTCCGAAATTTGGTTCCTAGATTTAATGCCTGACTTTGCTAATGCAAAGGTAGTCTGCATTAGCAAAGTCAGGCATTAAATTTCTGGTCAGGTCTCTTTTTTTCCCTCTATGATCTTATTACTGCTGGGGAGACAGAACCATCAGACTTCATATTTTCACAAAATAAAATGGGGACAACGGCCGTTCCTGCTTTTGGACCCAGGAGTCCTGGCTGCACCTTACAATCAATCTGGCACCTAGTAATGCTAACCTGAAAAGCCGGTGTGATACAGTAGGACTGAGGGCTTGTGGGATCTGGGTTCTAGTCCTACTAGGCCATGACACTCCCCTGGGTGACTTTGGGCCAGTTGCAGACTCTCAGCCCAACCTACCTCACAGGGTTGTTGTGAGTGTAGAACTGTGTTCGCCACCTTGAGTTTCTCGGAAGAAGAAAAGAGGCAAGATAGAAAAGTAATCTAATACTACTAATAATAGCCATCTGCACCAGTCCTTTGAGATGCCAATACCATGTCCAGCGTTTTTTAACACTCCCTCATTCTGCTTTTGCTTAGGAACAGTTGAGGAATTTGCTCTGTTGAATTTTCTTTTACTAGAAACAGAGAAACGGAGCAAGTCAGAAGGGGCCTCCCGGGCCATCTAGTCTGACCCCCAGCTCCAGCCGGCTCCGTTCATGACATGCCCACTATGTGCATGTCCAGCCTGTCCTTGAACACCCGCACCGATGGGGCCCCAACCACCTCCTGTGGAAGCCCATTCCACACTCTCGGGGTCCTGACTGTCAGGAAGTGCTTCCTGGCATCCAAATGGAGCCTTGGTTCCCTGAGCTTTGCTCCATTGGAGTGCGTCCTGCCTTCCTCTGCAGGGAGAACAGGCCTCTGCCATACCCACAACAGACCTCCTTCAATTAAAGGACTGCACCTCTGAGAACCTTTCAAGCGGAGAGACAGCAGTAGGGCTTGGGCTTGGGTGCTTAATCGAGGCTGTGCGGGTCCCGCCCAGGAATGTTTGCATTTAGATAACGCTTCACTGGATGCCTTGCTTGCCCCACATCAGGGCTCTGGTCAGACGTAAAGAACGGTTGGCATTTTTTCCCGGGGTGGGAAAGAGAAAAGTATCTGCATGGGGAAGATCCCCTCTCAGCAGTGCCAGAGTTGGACTGGGACTTGGTCTTGGCACTGGAGCTCCCTGGGTGACTGGCGGAGGGTCAGCTGCTGGTGCAAGCTGCCAATGGAGATTAAAAGGGGGAAAAGAAAAGGATGAGAAGAGTTTGCCTTGGAAGAGGCAAGCTGGTGGGGTATGAAAAAAAGCAACCCATGAACAAGCAACACACTTCTATTGATTGATTTATGCCGTTTGCATCAGGTTCTAGAGCAGTGAGCAATAACCAGAGAAAAAGAATAAAACACTATATTAAAAGTTTTATTTTTTTTAAAAGCCCACCAAATATCAAAACAAAAGCTGGCTGCTGAGTCAGAGAAGGCTTCTTGAAATAAACAAGCTTTCTGGAGGCACTAAAACAGCACCAAGTTGGTGCCTGGCTGATCTCCAGAGGCCGGGAGTTCTGCAAAAAGGGGCCAACACAGGGAAGGCTCCTGTCCATGAGGTTTCCGGCTGGGGCCACAGATCACGGAAACAGAGAAGAAGAGCGAGTCAGAAGGGGCCTCCAAGGTCATCTAGTCTGACCCCTGGCTCCAGCCGGCTCCGCTCACAACATGCCCACTATGGCCATGTCCAGCCTGTCCTTGAACACCCTCACCAATGGGGCCTCAACCTCCTCCCATGGAAGCCCATTCCACACCCTCAGGGTCCTAACTGTCAGGAAGTGTAGTGAGCCAGTGTGGTGTAGTGGTTAAGAGCATGGGACTGGGACTCAGAGGATCTGGGTTCGAGTCCCCGCTCGGCCATGGAGCCAACTGGGTGACTTTGGGCCAGTCACAGTCTCTCAGCCCAACCTACCTTACAGGGTTGTTGTTGTGGGGATAAGATGGAGGAGGAGAGATAATGTAAGCTGCCTTGAGCCCTTTGTAGGAAAAAGGCAGGATATAAATTAAAAAAAAAAA